>NW_017805034.1:437878-466823 GCF_001891065.2 Hippocampus comes
CTTTTCTGAAGGGCACTTGACGAGATCGGATGACGGCACTTTTTGTCTGACAGAGGCCACCAAACAGACTGAAGCCAAATGGTTATTAAACATTTTGCGCCAACGGATGAGATACGGGGCAGCGCAAGTGGTTAGCTTGTTTGCTTTGCAGTTCTGAGGTTCAGGGTTCAAATCTAAGCTTCTTCAGCTTCCTCCCACAGTCAAAACCCATACATGTGAGAGTCAATGTATCGCCCATAGGTTTGGCTGTGAGAGGCTGAATCTCACAAAATGTTGTTTCAGATAGTTTTACCACTCCCACGCAAACATTAAAACTCATTAAAAGACACTTTGTAAAAGTATTCTTTTGCCCGCTTTGCACTCTCGCAGACAAGAAATGGAATAATATTGTGTAAAATCACCTGTTAGAAATGGGGAAAAAAGAAGACTGGCTTGCACATAAAATAAGAGTTCAACATGATAAATGTTCATCCAAATCATGTAATTTCCTTTGACAAAAGGCGCTAGTGTAATGCTAACATGTAACATGAAACACCTTTGAAGGGCTCACGGAAATTAGCATAGATGTTGCGGTAATCATAAGCCTTGAAACAGCTGCTGCTTCAACACAAATGAAGCAGCAACAGAGACAGACAGAACAAAGCAAAATTCCTACAGGCAGTATTCTCTCTGCTCTGTGGGGACTCCGACTTGCCTCTGCACTATAAAAACCCGTAAAAAAAATTGTAATATAGCACGGCATCATGAACGATGGACCGCATTTTGTGTATATGCAAATTCTGGATAGAAATACAGTATTATAAACAATTGGAGGGTGCCTGGTAGGATACAGTGGCAGCATATGCACAGGTATTTTTCATTTCCTCGTCTTTCAAAATATATAGATAAAAAAAAAAGTCTCAATAGACCCAAGCAGGGCTGAACATTATTTTCTTTGTTGTTAAAGGTTTGGACCCAGGTATTGAATTTCCTTTCCATTATGTAGCTGCACCTTAATGTTGTGACACATATTGGTTCTCAAAAGTCAGATGAAAGACACCAAAGGGAGTCTCTCCTGCGCCGAGAACCGTCAACATAATTCATGGTGAAGAGCGCCATGTTTCCCGCACATTTTCCTGGCCTGCCGGACTCCCTCGCGGTCGAGTCAATCACGAGCGTCCCCCGTCACGAGTTGAGAGTGGACGCGGCGTAATGTTGTTGTGGCGCCACAAAACCCCAAGGAGAGACACGCTCCTGGGGGTGGCGTGCTGGCGTTTTGCACGTCGTACCGACGGTGAATACGTGGCACGAGATCAGAAACGTTGCGGTCTGCGCTCAGAGGGCGTGTTGCATGCAGAGTAAGATGCTCGAAAAACAACATATCCATTCACTGACTCGCACAGGCCAAGATAAACAAGTGTTGACTACCACTTTGATAAATGATTTATCGTGTTGGAGGAAAAAAAAAAGATTGCTACCTATGTTGTGGTTGTTAAACTGGCAAACACACATTTAGCTCCATCAAGGAGTTTTTTTATTTCCATTGCCCGACACATATATATTTTTTAACCCTTTCAGGGACAGCTTTTCATGTTATTAGGTTACAGGGTGCATGAAAGAGTTCATCCTGGTCTCCCTACATTGCAAATTTTCACTTATTTTGGATTGGTCTGGCAGTAAACTTGAGTTCACTCTATCCAAATGATTTTTATTTGCGTACGTGCCACGTAGACGGCTTTGTACACCAATCACCGAGAGTAATTGGGCCGCTTCCATCCATGAAAGTTCAGCCAATCGCCTTCCTTACAGTGCCTTTTCTTCTCCCAGTTCTCTCCGCATCATTACTCATGTTGCATTTAGGCCCATAATGTCTTTCTGGTCTTTGTCTCAAACTTTTCCCATCCTTGAGAAGCCTCCAAGTTTTTGCTTGTCCTTGTCGCTACTTTGCTAATTTTGTCTGTGTAGGCTTAGTTGGATGCATAATAAATCTGAGGAGTTCCCTCCTCAGTACAGGACAGCAGAGATAGCTATACATCAACAGCATTTGAGAGTGCCCCCTGTTCATCTCTTTCAGTGAGCCAGCGCATCAATTTTGCTTGTTATATTTATTTTTATTTCTTTATTTTTTTTCTGGAGTTTAGCTGACAGTTAAAACACAAGGATGCTCACTGCCAAGAAACTCGAAATTGCCGCACGTCACCAGAGCAGCGCTAGCAAATCATAAATTCATGAAGAAGTCACAAACACTTTCGAATGAGTTGGAGAGAAAGTTGTCAAGCTCGGCATATACTTGCCGAGGGCGTTGGGAGTGTCCGCCAGAAGTGGCAAAAGCGCTTGAAAGCTATACTTAAGGAGAAGTACAGATACTTGTGAAGGAAAAAGACGTTGGCAGAAGTGCTGATCCAACTCCTCTCCATAAGTAAAAAATATACCCTAAGACTCCAAGATTTCAGCAACAGTTACGTCTTTGTTTTCGTCTTTTTAACATTGTGTTGTCTTTTGCGGAGTTTGGAATGTAGTAGTAAAACTCCAAAGTCATCTGAAAAATATAATTCAGAAGAGTGACAAAGTATTTGTACTTCTAGCTACAGCTAAGGTGGCGTCTTCTGGTCTGAGAGTCTCATCTGATTTGCCAGATGGTTTGTCTTGTGAATTTTACTCTTTCATTTGAGCTTCTGGAATTAATCTTGTAAATCGACAATAAAACATTTTCTGCTGCAATCGTATCTAACCATGCTGGGAAGAAAGTTAGCCAATGTTAGCTGTTCGTTAGCAAAATGATGCTATGCTACACGGCCTTTGTGTTCCTGCTTCCCGGTATTGATACGTGTGGCGAAAAGATTACACCAAGTGTATTTTAATTTTTTTTTTTATTTTTTTTATTTCAAACCAAGAATAGAATTTCATGGAAACAGACCAAGTTGGGAAAAAATGGGCTGCTAGTTAGCTAAACGCTGCTGCATTTCATTGCCTTTGTTTAGCTGCTTTCCGGTCTTATGGATAAATATCATAACAAATGTAGTCTACAACCAAGCTCCGTAGAACCAAACACGGAAGAAATTAGCCACTAATAGTGGCCAGTAATGCTTTGCTAAGCCACACACGGTAAACCCAGATTGGCCAACCATGGTGTGGTATAGAACAGTGACAATTCCCTGGCTCCAGTTTACACATTCTATATTTTTGCTCTTTTATCTGCTAGTGATGGTTAAACATTGTCCCCGGTTTGTATTACGTAAAGGATGTGGTTTTTAAAAATGTATTAATTTTTTTGGTACCATTCTTATGCTTGAGTGGCCCCACCACAAGCACCTGTAAGGGCATCTGAGGCAAGTGACAAGCAGAGGGATGGCTATAATTTGACTGAGGAGGTAAAAGGCTCTCGACGCCTCCCCAATTCCAATTAGAATTGGGTTTTGGTGGTGAATCCATAAACGTCATCCTCGGCTAATCTGACCCGTTCTTTTCTGATACCGCGCAACGTAATGAGTTGTAGCGGCGGTGACATCTCACATTTACAGGCTCCAGTCTCGCCCTTCAGAGCCGCGAGCGCTTTTGTCACGCTTCGACTCATGGCGACTGCTGAGTGATCGAAATTGATCATGGAAATTAGGGCAATGACATTGTTACCACACTTGTAACAGAGGTGATTCAGTAATTGGCATGCTAACAAATGCCAATACAGGGGCCAAGTCGAATGGATTCCAGGCTTTTATGTGCCTGTCCCTCTCTGAACCTGTTCACCCTTTCATGAACCCGCTAACATGATAAACTGTGTTCTGTAGTCACCGCTGTCCCTGAAACTGTTAAGAACCTTAAATCAGCCACACAGTATTATGGAAAATGTACTTTTTAATATTTTTATCAAAATAGGTTGGCACTTTGGAGTTATCAGTTGTTTAATGTGAAATTTTCAGTCCCCATTTACAACTGAAATGATAGAGACCAGTCGGGGTGTTGCGGTCAAAGCAAAAGGAATTTACATTTGACCAAACCGCGGCCCGATGCTTCTAAAATCCACAACTAACCCGGATAAATGCAGGCTTTGGAGAAAGCAGTTGAATCCCGTCAAGCTCAATTGTCTGCAAAGACTTACAGTCGCATAACATTTATGAAAGAAACTCTGTCCCATCTTTTTTTTTTTTTCTCGTAGAAAAACATTCATGGATCATATATGAAGGCATATAGAATTGCAGGTGGTAAATTCCGACCTGCGACTCATCAAAGAACCCTGGATAATACCAGGCCTGCTCTTTGATCCCCCCCCCCCCCCCCGTCACCGTCTTCCCCGTCGACTTGGCGAGCCTTTCGCCCTCGCCTCGCTAGATTGCCTGGTGCCCTGCAGTGAGGTTTCACTTCATTTCCATACACGGCGCACACATCAAACGGCATGTTTCCAACAAAACAAACTCCAACGGGAGCGTTCAGGTTGCTTCTACCTCTGCTGATCTGTTTTAATTGGCGCAAATGTGCCCTCGATGGTTTATTTTGAGCCATGTGTAGTCAAGCATGTAAGCGTTGTAACAATTGGGCTAAAAAAAACCCAAAAATGCATTTCCCGTATTTATGAGGGACATTTGAGATTGAAAGCATTTCAGTGAGAAGCAATTCTCTGAAAAAATCCCCCATGCATGTTTTTGTGCCCTTCCTGCGAGCTTTTAGATGCACAAAATACCAACAAGGAACTGAAAAGAGGAAAAGTAATAACCGGTGTCCGAATTGACGTCCACACTACTGCCCTCGTGTTAGCTGTTGTGATGCAAAAATACGGTCGTAAAGATATTTGAAATGGTAATACCTGTTGGGGGGGCGGGGGGGGGGAATTCTAGTCACACGATTTGTCTCGAGTCAGACTCAGGTGGCCAATTTTAGACTTGACTTGAGTTAGACTTGAGGTACATTTGTAAATCGGTGTATCAGTAAACCGATTCATCCCTACTGCAGTCTTCATTTGCTCGTCCAACAGGTGGGTGGCCAAAAAGAGGGCACGGGGCCAATAAGATACTTTCGGCAGATAAGATCCGTTTGCCGAATTGTCATCGTGTCGAATAAGATCACAATCGGCATCTTCCGTGGCCTGTTGGAGGCTTCCCGGAGAGCGGGTCACCTTCAAGGTTTGCTATTCAAGAGAAAACTCGCTGGGGTGTCACGGGAAGTCTATTTTCCACTCCAAGTAGTGGAGCTGATTGGAAGTTTTGGACGTACCTGAGACCAATTAGCAATCAGCGCACAGACCGTTTGACCTGTCAATCACTCGGGGGAGCTCTGCGAGGAAGCGGCGCTCGCTCGCATGGAGGTCAGGGTCAGGTGACCGTACGGGATCTTGCTCCCTTGAGAAGTCCCCCATCCTCCAACCGTGCAGAAACTTCCTCTGAAGAGACTCAAGGTCGTTCGTCACTCTCGACTTCCTACGTTTATTTTGCAGTCTTTGGATTGGTTGTGTTGGCATCAATTCGTACGTCTTAGCCTGGTGTCGTCCTGCGACTCATCGTTTTTTCCGCTAATAAGGAAACTGACTCACACAGGACTGGATGACAAACAACACGTATTTGTATTGACTGCAGAAGTGTGACTCACCCGTGTTTATTCAAGAGCCAATTTTACCATCCTCGTGTAGCCTGGAAGCCTAACAGCAGTTTCATTTTAAGTCTGTGGATTTCCACTTCAACCTGAGGCATAGAGTAAAACAAATGCCATGTCTATCTTACTGCAGTTTTTATTTATTTATTTATTTATATTTTTTAATAGCTTGCAAGTGGATTAATCATAGATCCCAAACCCAGATGAGTGTCACCACAAGTTATCATCACCACAAAAAATCTTTTCTCGTCACTTCTGATCGAAATGACCACAGTCCGTGTTCAGGCAAACACATTTTTTTTTTTTTTGGTACATATGTGATTCGTTATGGGTTTTTAAAAACATCTAAAAATAAACAACAGATTGTCTTTTTTTTTTCTTCCATTTTTTTTTTTTTGCGAATAATAAAAAAAGGGAATTAAATAGAATATCGCTAGCATCCTCGACCGACGAAGCGCCACTGCCCCGCGCGCTCATTTGTCATGCTTTACCTACCAAACTTATAGCATTATCCTTCTCTCTCTTTCTGTTCTTGGCAGCGCTTGCACACATTGTCCATGGTAGCAGGTCGCTTGAGCATCTATGTGTGAGTGTGTGCGTGAGAGCAGTCTAGACGCGGTTTCCTCTGCCGTGTTTGTCTTTCTCCTCGGGCCAGCTGATCTATTCGGCCAGGAATGTTAGCGTTCGCCATTCCGTTAGCACGCGCTCCCCGTGACGCCCCTCCTCTTTTCGCCCCCTCCATCCGTTTTTGTCTCCTCCGGTTCTTATCTGTGCCTGTCTTTTAACCGCTGCCTCCGAGCACGTGGACTTTTTCCCTCGCCTCCGGTTTCCACTTCTCGGCGGGGGACCAGACGTGCAATTTATCTTCCTGTTAAATGGTCGCAAATGCACATTTCTGATCTGCGCTTGAGCACATTTTTCTCCTTCCTCATGAGCGCAAACCCTCTCTCGCTTTCCTCCCCTCTCCCTCCTGCGGAGTCATCATTCATCGAGTGTCTTCTGACAACAGACCAGTGCACCTTAGCATGCGTAATTAGGTGTGAAAATTCCTCATTTCAGCACGGACGAGAGCCCCGTGTTTTTGTCGCTGGTCGACTTTCACAACTTTGGCCTCCCTGTGTGGCGTTTGCATGGTATCTTCTCACCTGCGATGGCTACTTAGCCTTCTTTCGGGCATTTTTTTTTTTTCCCCAGAAATTATATGATGACGAAGCCGATAGCGATATGAATCCAAACTGAAAATGGCGATCCTCTTCGTCTTTGAACTGGAGTGACTAAAACTGATGAGGTCGCGGTTGAACTATAGCCTATCCCATCTGACTTCGGCCCAGGAGACAGGGTACACCCCGGACTGGTCGCCAGCCAATCGCAGGGCACCAGAACCCATCAGTATCAATATTTTCCAACCAGCAGTCACTCATTGCCACCAGGAAGCGATCCAACGAGTTCCCAGTTGTCAGCCTCGCACCATCTGCTTAACTTATCAGCAGCCTGGCTCGCTGTTGCCGCGGCGACCCTAGCAAACAGCGAAAAGGAGGGGCGCGAGGCTGCCAAGTTCTGCAATGACTCTCTGTTTTCTCGCCATCTCTTTTAACCGTGCCTTCTTTTTTTTCCTCACTCACTTTTATTCTCCTGCCTCTGTCACTTCTAAAAATGGACCCTTGATCAATGAATTAATCAATAAAGCGTTGGAGTGGAGACCCCGGTTCACTCTTAAATCTTAATCTGACTCCATCCATCCATTTTGTACTGTACTTGTCCTCGTGTCAGCAGATATTTTATCGCCATTTCCAATAACTCGAGCCGGTACCGGCCAACTTTTTGTGACCCAAGGACTTCGACTTTAATTAGGATCCACGTGACCGGTGTCATGCATTTCATTCCATCTTTTTTGATCAGAAGGACTACTAGAGTGAAGATGGAGGCAGCTCCGTCGCCATGAGCCACGTTGCGACTTGACTGAGCCGTATCTTTTTCCGTTTGCCAATATTGTCATGACGTGGAAGCAGAGCATGATGTTTTCACTTTGCTGGAAGGTGTCAAGGTCTTCGGATGGATTTAAAATAGATTTTCAAGATTGTGTGTGTGTGTGTGTGTGTGTGTGTGTGTGTGTGTGTGTGTGTGTGTGTGTGTGTGTGTGTGTGTGTATTTGCCAGCACCGCATCACTGTGTTTTGCATAATTCCCTTCACACGCCCGGGCACCGCTGCCCTTGCCCAGGGCGCTGAACACGTACGTGCCCGTGCCCGCATGTGCCGGTGATGGATGTTTTAGGGTGAGCAGGTTAATCTCTCGCTAATGTTGATGAATTGTCCACCATCCTGATTGCGGCAAAAGTTCACACGCGACACAGTACAGGCCGTGGTTATGTGAGAAAAAAAGCAAAGCGGAGGGATTTGTTTCTCTTGAAAATCATTTATTCCTCTTTTATAATTATGGCGTTTTTCACCCAAAATTATGATTTTAAAATATGTATTTTTATGTCACCCCCCCAATATAAAAATAACTTCTTTGGGTGGACAGGAACATCATTGGAAAATTCATTTTGACTCATTTTCTTCAAAGCATAACGTTGCTGCCAAGTGATGATTTGGTCGTGGGAAACGAACATGAACGCAACGATCAGTCGAGAGCGCATCACATCACATCACATCAAAATGCAAAAGCCGAGGTGATGAGTTCTTATTTGAACTTATGCAAATTGTCTTATGAAATATTGAAGGCGAGGCATGAAACTCCAAACCTCCTGGAAGATTTTTATTTATTTATTTTTTGGGGCAATTTGGTTGGCAAATGCGTCTTGAGCAGAGACACACACACACAGACACATATAAGTAGTTTATATTCACCAAGAAAAGAGCAGCTTGAGGAGGGAGGACAAGATCAGACACACATACAACTTTTGATTATTCTCTCAGGTTTTTCATTCCTTTTTCGGAGCGTGATTTTTTTTTTTTTGTGTTTGATAAAAGATGGGATATATTTGCTTAGAGTCGTGTGACTGAGTAGAAACAAAAGGAAGTTTTGAATTAGTCACCTCAGGAATGGAACCTCGAATGATTCTTTTAAAATGGAATGATAGAATATTTGATTTTTTTTGTAAAATTACAACTTCAATTGAATTCTCATCATATTTTGATGGTTATTCTCATGAAATTGTGACTTTTTGAGTGTTTTTTAAGGATTTACTCTTTTTTTTGAGGGGGCGTAAAATTTAAACTTTATTCCTATTCAATTTGGCCTTTTTTTTCAAACGATTAAAATGTATTCACATAAATGTAGCTTTTTCTTCTAAAATATTTTTTCCTATCATAAATTCTTATAAAATGTACTTTTTTTACCGTGAAATAACGCCTTGTCTGAACAACCCAGGCTAAACGTAGGTACTCCCTGAGATGCAAAGCTTGCCTCTCTGTCACTCCAGCATACTTCCTTCGACCAATTATTCTACTACTTTTGACATTAGCGTCGTTTTGGGGCATATTGGTGCCAAGGAACTGTGTCAGGGTGGAATGAGGAGCTTCATTTAGCCATAAATTGTGCTTTGGCGCCATCTTGTGACATGTTATTGCCCGAGGAACCATGTTGAGAAGATTCATTTTGACCAAAGTAGTGCTTTGCCACCCCTTTGTGACTTCTTGAGGCAATTGTGAAGCCTTTTTTGGCTGGGTGTCAATTCCTCTTGGATTTTTGCTATTTTTGCTCGGCCCTGTGCTCCGGCACCCCTAAAACGGGTCTAAATATGTCCATGGTTAGGGGCCCTTAGGGGTTGCGTGGTACAATTCAAGTTAGTCAGTAAAATGCTGTTATATGGATCATGATGAATCTTTTTTTTTTTTCCCCCACAAGATGTGATTCTCAGGCCATGACTCGTTGCTTTTTGTCTCAGCCCAGTCCTCTTCTTGGCTGTGCGCTAGCCAAGGAGCCTTCTTAAGAGGAAAGAGCTCTGTCATTTCATTTCTCTGTCTGGGGTGATTTGAACATTTCTATTTCATCTTTCATCGCAGATGCTCAACCGAAAATCACGCCGCGACCCCCGCTGACCTTTTGTACCGCCGCACCGACTGCATTTTTCCTCTCCCTATTGTTTCCAGTGAAAAACGTCTCTATTCCTTTTCTTTTTCTCGCTGACTTAAAAAAATAAAATAAAATTCTCCATTTGAATGCATGATTGAATACCGTCCATCTTACGCCACATTCAAACTGTGCGTGCCCTATAAAGATGATGTGAATTATTTAGCAGATTTCACTCTTTAAGTTCGTTTCCTATTCTTGATTGTTGTATTATTATTATTATTCATGGGTGTGATTTTTGGAGTGGAGTTTCTATGAATTTAGGGGACGTCTTAAGCGTGTTCCTCAATGTCTGTGCATCTCCCTCAGCCTCTCTTCCTGTCAATAATTGATGAGCTGAATTTTATGAACACATTCAAAGCATTCGGAATGCACTCATTGCTTTTTCCTTTCCTGCTGCTGCACGTCTTTTTTTTTTTTTTTTAATCCAACACCCCATGCTCTAAATTCTGTGTGAGCGCCCATCGGCAAAATCAGTCTTGCATCGCCCCCCCAAATCGTTACTCAGCAGGACTCCCTCAAGGCCGACGCGGCTTGGTAGCTGCGGCGTCAATAATGCAACAAGGTTGGACGTCATCGGTTGTGTCGCTTCTCGGATTTACGCACTCACACAGAAGCCCAAAGGGAAAGAAAACCCAACACTGTTTTTGTTTCCTGCGCAACGGCAGCACGCTTCCGCAAGAAATTGTCATGCGGTAGATGAAGAAGTCAAATTTGCCGAGCTGATAAATTGGATTGGAGCCGTATGGAAAAAGACATCAAATCCTTCAAAGTTAAGACAAACTTGTCACAAGTTCACATTTTCACAGATTTATTTTTTAACCTCTCCCTTGTTATTTGATGCTAAATTCGCCTCTTTGCAACCATGTGGCATCTGGGTGCCAAGGAACTATGTTGCAGTGAGTTGGGAAAGGGAGTCATGCTTTGGCATCTTGTAGCATTTGAATGCAATTGTCAACCTTTTTAGGCAGATTTTTGCTGTCCGTGGCAGGGCTCCGCCCCTGAGTCATTGACGACCCCTAAAATGATTTGAGAATCTTTTATATGAATAGTAATACCATAAATACACCCCTAAACTATGATGAAAATGTCCTTGTATCCCTGACAACCCCCCCCCGACTGCTTCTGCTGTGACCACAAGTTCAACTTCCTTTTCAGCACCACTGAAGAAGTGGCTGAAGGATTTGTCTCGCAACTTGAGGATTTGGGTCACAGTGGTATCCCCCCCCCCCCAAAAAAAAATACAAGGGAAAGTCACCTTGTTCCTAGCCTTGTTCTGATGTTTTTCAAAGCCCCAGGAAAGACGAGGGGCTTAAGCTCGCATCCCTTACACGTGCAGAGATCATTGGATAATTGATTCTTTTTGTTCAGTCCGTCGCTTGCGACAAACTCCGACAAGGCCCAGCAACCCCTGAAGCACCTCCGAGAAAATGTGCAAGGACTTTCACATCTTCATCCCGAGCAGGCATTTTTGCGATTATCCGGCCAGCAGAAGCAACACTGCCAATTTGACTCGACTTGCTTGAGTTTAGGGTAGTTGGGTACTAGAAACTAATCGCTGAGAAATACTTCACGACTCACAGAGAGGATGCGCTTTGTCCTCACAAGTCGGACAATGAAGTAGTTTAATAGAACGACCAAGTCTTGCTCGTAAAAAAATCAGTTTGAGCATTTATTTGATTACCTGTGGTACTCCACTTTAGGTACTCGTGCGCACTTTGTCCTCGCTCGTAGGGCAACAGCTGCATTCGTCGACACCTGTGTGCTACTAGTGATGACATGACACCTAGAATTTCACTCCTAGTAATAGGAGTGTGCAGCTAATGCACAAATTTGCCTCATTCATATCACATCGCTGTTGTACTAGTATGCCCAAGTTGTCCTACTAATGAGGACGAAGAGCACACTAGTACCCTTAAGATGGACCTTAAGATGGATATCATGAATGTCCAATAAATGTTTCGACCTTCTTTTAGTGATGGTCCCCGAAAAAAGATGTTCCTAATGGGCTTTTGTATTTGCTCCCAGGCTCCCCCTGTTGTCGTAAAGTGGAATGACAGCAGTGCAATGTTGACCTCACTCAACATCTTTTTGACTAATAGTGCACTCATTCAAAGTACAGCGATAGCTTGAAGACAAATTGCCAGAGAAAATGAGCCTTTGCGTACGAACCGGTAATAAGAAAATTGTGCATTAATGGTCACATTACATGGAAGGCTATGTTTACGGAGAAGACCTGCACTCTGGGCCATACGTGGCCCACGGGCCAGAGTTTCCCCCACCCACCCGTGGCGGACAGAGAAGGTCCGCGTGCTTGTGCGTGCGAGCGCAAGTGATAATGTTGTGTTTAGGGCCAGTTCATTTGGCTGACGCAGAGAGAAGGCGCGTATAAATATCCCCGCGCTCAGGACAGCCTGACGCAGTTTGACAAAAATTATAGCCGTGGCCGCGCACGCATCTTGACAGCATGAGTCAGTTACGCGCAGGATTTACAGTGATTGGGGGAGGTGAAGTGAGGACACCGGCACCCGGCACCCGCTTGTACACAAATACTGTAGTGAGAAAGTCAAAAATAAATAAATAAATAAAACAGGTTCAGCGCGCGCGTTAAATTATCGGCACACAAAGACAGCAAGGGAACAGAATATTTTCCGGTGGACACAGAGATGTGTTGTTGCCACGCAGCGCGAATCAATACACTCTTTATTGGGAGCGGCAGTCGCTCAGGCAGCTTTGAGACCGACCGTGCACCACAACAGTGGAGGCTGCTTGCTGGAAAGCGTTTCCTTTATGAGCGCCAATGAAATGCCCTCGAGCAAAACCCCAAACGCCCAACTGCTAATTAAAACCACAGAAGTCGACCCAGAAATTAGCTTCAACCCGATCAAAAAGGAGACTTAAACGTTTCTATTTTACACGTGACGGGGAATATGACGCTCAATGAAGGTGCGTGATGTGGGCGCAAAGACCACCTGCCCGCAGCCACAGAAATTGGTCAGCGGTGAACTAATATAGCATTTATTTCCACGTCATGGAATTTACAATTTACTGCATCCTACAGACTTCATACTGAAACCAATATTTCATCGCGTCTCCAAATGGCGTGTGCAACAGCCGTTGGCCTTTATCTCGAGTAGTTTTTCGCGTTTGTGTCCACATCCTCATTGAACTCGTCCATAATTGACTCGGCTGCGTGTGAGTTCTCTGTGAGTCATGCGACCCTGGCATCGCAGCCAATTGTGCAACATTTGACACATGCACTGCACTCTCTTGCTGTTAAATGAGAGAGCAGCAGCAAAAAAAAAAAAAAAAAACAAACAAAAAAAAAAACAAAAAACAATGTGCCAAAGGTGGAGCTTGGCTTTCTCCTGCAAAGTGGATTAGATGAGTAATAGTTCTAAATGTATCTCGTCCAGCCATAATAACCACCTGTGTGTCTTCTGTTCTTCAGTTCACATCGGAAATTGTGTTCCCACGTGAAATGGCACTTCATTGTTCATGTTCGTGTTTTTTTTTTTTTTTTTGCAGCATGAAGGCAAATCTAAACCTAGACTGGCACGCCTTCAGTACAGCGCCACGTCATGCTGCAACATGCCAAGTCTACCGCAAGAGTTGCCACGTAATAAAGAGCATGAAGAATAGGCAGAGAAGGTCCCCTACTGAACTGTAGCCGAGAGAATTATACGCCTGTAAGTATTGTTGTATGCTCTGTTTGCATGTGTCGCTGCACTGCGTTTGTTTAGAATGTCATTTTTTTTTTTTTTTTTGGGAAGGATTACACTTACTGTAACATCGATGCTAATCTTGGTTAGCCTGTGTTTACGCTTTTTAAAAAAAATGGACAACATTTGAAACCAACAAACGTTGACTTTGAACTTTTAAATTGGACGATTCACCAACATATATATTTTTCCTTTCGTGAAAATTGTCTCTCCCACATCTTCGACAAACAATGCAGCAAATGTAACTGGGGCAAACAACTTGATTGCTTCGTTGCGCTAACTAACTTTGTTGCCATGGATGTCAATAGTTTATATTTTAAAGTTGTTTTCACTGAAATGACTGCTTTCGCTCCCCCCCCCTCCCCCAAAAATACAAGTTGTGTCTTTTAGTGTCAATTGTTGGGTCGACTTAACTCCATTCCATTTTTAGATCGTTCATATGGAATGGCGACATTGGCACAAAGAGCAGAAACGTATTCCTTTAGTCTTAATGCATTAGAATGTCGAGAAGGACTTTTAGATATTCATTTCAACAGGTTCGAAGCAAAAGCACAAACAACTTGGCTTATGTGCCCCCCCCTCCCGAGTAAAAGTTTGCCTCCCCATGGTTTATAGGCTGTGATCATACCCCTGAAATTGGAAAAAAAATTGCAGCGCCGACTTCATTCCCCACTCCACGTCCGTAAATACAGGGTGGTCCCAAAAGTCACTATCCGCTTTCTTCTTTCTATTTCGTTGGAGGTATCATTCCGATCGACGTGAGGTCATCAGTATTTGACAGCATACGCTTTGCAGTTTTTGGAAGCGTATCGTTGCCGCCGTCCTCGTGGCTCACCAGTTGACATTGGGGCAGTTTTGCAAACTTTGCCACCTGACAGACTTTCTGTCCCCGACTGCACTTTGGCGCCAATTTGAGAAGCTTTACGGTTGCCGCGTTGCTCCGCACGCTTTATACACTTTACGTTATTCACGGTAAATCGGGATTAGTCCATCTAAAGGGCAGCTCTTGAACTTCGGAGACAGAAAAAGCTCTAAAACCGAGTCGGTGACTTTTGGGACGCCCTGTATACCGACCCCAGTGCGATTATATTGCTATCGACAAACATGGCGGCTATTTTGCGCATCTGTCCATCGCGTCTTCCGTTCGATGCCTAAAAACTGAACTGCTGAGTGCAAAAAGCTTAATTTCCATCTCTGGAAAACAAAAAATGAGTCATTAGCAGAGATGATGAAACATTAAATTAGGACAATTAATCACAGGACAAGAGGCCAAATGTATCCGCTCATCTCAGGTGGGTGAGCTCCAAAATGGGAGCCAATGTCGGCGGTCGGAATCTTCCGTTCGTTTTATTTTATTTATTTATTTATTTTTTTGACAAGCACTGAATCAAAACCTCTGACACATACAGTGGCTAATGTGTGTGTGGTTGGGTTGGTGGCACAGACTGGAAACAAAATGAAGCTCTGAAATATCAACAGGTTGCCAAGAGCCCGCAGATTTTGCCGTTCAAATGACTGATGCCAGTTGAGGATAGCACGCATGAATTATTCATTGCGGGGGAAAAAAAAAAAAAACGACCCCCACCCCGCCCGCACCAAGACTCTGCAAAAAAGTTCCGCAAGTTGCCCACCACATTTAATCCATCGCACATGACTGATGTCCCGCTTTAGAACGACGATCGCTCACTGAGTGTGAATTTATTTTTCATTACAGCGCCTCGCCACCCCCGCAGGGGTCATCCATTACGGCACGATACATACGTCTGCAATGCAAATGTTGGTGGTGGTGGTGGGGGGGGGGGTCCTAAAGAGTGGACGCTCACATTTATTACATTTGTTCCCGTGTGGCCTCAGTTCATTATTCCGCTCAGATCAACGCTGCTGATTTATCAATGTAGAAACTTCTACTTTTCAGCCATTTCTCATGTTTTTCTTTTTCTCTCTCCCTTTTTTTTTTTTTTTGGGCTGCCAAGCTCCGTATCACCGCAAGGCTTTCAGGCGGCCCACTATAAGGCCGTCATGTCATCTGTACCAGCCAATCAGCGACGAAAGGTAAGGATGATGAGCAAAAGTTATATTCAAGTGTAATGAACGATGAAGTTCAGTGAACATCACAACAATTAATGTCATATCTGGGCTAAGGTAAATTAGCATCCGCTTTATCGGTAGTCATCAACCTTCAAACAACTGCCGCTGTGAAACACACGGAGCAGCAACTAAAATTGTGACTGTGTTCCCACAACATTTTGACTTTATTTGGTTAAGATTAAAAAAAAAATCCTCCCTCATATTTCTACTTTATTCTTGCAGTTAAATCATTTTGTTTTCTTTTTTTTTTTTTTTTTAACTGTGCCCCAAATACGCGTTTTCATATCATGTTGACACATCACCGTCATAAATATGATTAGAAAAATGAGATAATGAGAAAAAATTTAATCAGTTAAGATAAAAAAAGTCTTTTCAAGCATCCCTTGTAAACTAATTTGTGTTAGATATCAGCTGGAATAGTAAAACAAAGAAGCATTATAATGGACATTATGACATGTGGGGTGTGCGGGAGGGAGATTCTGGGTGTGTATGTGGCGGGTGGTGGTTGGAGGGATTGGGGGTTTCGCCGCACTAAAACCTTCTTGGACTACTTACAATTTATTACCAGGAATAGTTTATTGTCTTTGACAGAAGCAGTTGCAACAACACCTTTATTGTGTGCCTCTTTTGCAGCTACTAATGTCTTCCCCTTCTGCACGAGCCCGCACGAACGTGTAACTGCGTGTGCGTGTCTGTCTCTCTTCAGATACTGGCTCGTAGACAGAGACAACTCCCGAAAGTAAAGGAGACAAATCAAATATAAAAATAAATAACTAGAGAAAGAAATAATCACACACACACATTCAGAGTACACAGAACACTCTTTATCCCTCCATTAGCGCTACACATACAGAGATATATGACAGCTGTGGAAAAGTCTGGGAAGTGGCTTTGTGCATGTGTGTGCGTGTGTGTGCATGTGTGTGCGTGTGTGTGCGTGTGTGTGTGTGTGTGTGTGTGTGTGTGTGTGTGTGTGTGTGTGTGTGTGTGTGTGTGTTTCAGCAGAACGTGTCAGCTCAGTAGAGCGTTACCATGGCTCCTCATGGCTTTGGCCGTAAGCTCGAGTCCCTTTCCCTCCACCGAATGCCCCAACTCAAATAAATACACGTCTGTCTTGTGCCACTGACGATTCTTGATGAGAAAAAGGAGGAAAACGTAAGACTTGCTGGCCTTTACAGTAAAAGAAAAAAAAATTGGGGGGGGCTTTGTTTTCCCCGAAAGCTCATTCGAGCTCAGTTTGGCACGCAAGGATTAATGAGTGTTTTTGGATTTTTATTTGGCATTTTGAACCCTTGGTTCACTATTTACAAATTTACATCTTCACATTTTTCGTGAGGTGAACCCACAAGACGCCACAAGATGGCGCCGAGGCCCTGGCGAAAACAAAAGTAGTAAGTGGTGTTAAGAATAATATGTCCAGATTCTATAGCTCAACGAACAAAGTAACAATCTTGGTCAGGGAGGAGCTAAGATGTGCCTGGGTTATTTGCCGAATAATTTTTTTTTTAATTACATGTGCATGGACACGCGCACTTCTAGTACATTTTTCTCAAAATCTAATCTTGTATAAAATGTCTGAATCTGAACCATTGACATGTTCGTGTCTCAGTTCAGTGTGCACTTTTTTTGTTTTTTCTTTGTTGGCTGTCACTCTCAAGTTCCACAAAAAATTCTTTAGCTTCTTCCTGTTTGCAGTTGTATAACAGTTGAAGTTGTTCAAAGTCGACTAAAAATATCACTTGTACAGTTTGGGACGTGTTAGTTATTGCCTTACAGTAATGTCAACAATTTGTTTGTCTTTACACTTGATGAAGCAGCATGTGGCTCATTGTGCAAGATTTTTCATTCCAAGTTAATAAGTAATTCTGTTTGTGATCTTTTTTTTTTTTTTTTTGCTCGATGATGATGGGATGGATGCATGTGGCTCTCTTCGCTTCTCTCTAAGCCACACCGAGGATTACCGGGCGGATTCTCGTGGAAACGGCGTAAACCTAAACAAGCTTCATGCGCACAATCAAGCTCGGCTGAGTCACTTTCCCAACCGGCTGCAATTCCTCCGGGCTGAGGCCAGTGGGGGGTGGGGGGGGGAAGAACACCAACGTCGACGGGGAACACACACATTGATGGTCGGCCAATGAGCGACCGAAACCGTTGCCGTCGCGCTTAGCCGGCTGGCGCAAACACGCCGACGCTGGCGTGTGCCGAAGCAGGAAGAAAGGCATGCTGCGGGTTTTCCATATTTATGATAGACGCCTCCCTCCGGGGGGGAGGAATCATTCCACTTTAACTGTACGTGCAAGGAGCGATGCGCTGTTAGCTGCATGGAAGCATATCAAGTCCACATGTGTGGTCCTCCACGTGTGCATGATGATACTGTAGCCGTATTCCAACTTGGAGTTGCTGTCTGCTTGATCCCACTCAATAATTCCCTCTGCCTTATTTGATATGCTTCGAGTTTTTCCCCTCATGCTCTTATTTCTATTCTCAGTATCTCTAATTGGGTGATTTATGTCGAGTCCCATACCATGTAATAATTTCTTCCAGTGATACACTTGTTCAGATTGGGCACTGAAGTTAAAAATCTGTCCAGATACATTCCACTGTCGCTTAAAAAAAAAAAAAAAAAAGACATGGAAGTGCTGAGTTTGACGTGCTTCGAAGGATTAGCTTGTGTCTAGTGGCTGCGTTTCCAGGGATCGTCCAAAAAGGTGTGTGAGGGAAATTTGGGAGAAAGTGCATTTCAAAAGTCACGCTAAACTCAAAGTGAAAAGTCAAAGTGTCATCATGCGAGAGCGCAGTTGAGCAAGCATGAGAGGATGAACCACCGCCATCCTTCGTGAGGAGCTAGCAACCGAAGGCAATTCAAAATGGAGCAAATTCCTTGTCATTATTTTGCACAAACGATATTGCGGGGGGCACCGAAATACACTTTTTCAAACGTATGATATTTTATAGATGAATACATCCCCCAAGATCTCAAATTAAAAATAGAAATGCATTGATGTCAATATTTTCTATTGACGCTTGTTGAAATAATAATCACAAAAAGAATCAAATGCCAGACTTTCACCACGGTCTGTTTGCAACGTAAAAATGCGTTGCAGCGTGAACCGACTCGTCTTCTCATTGCTCCACTGGTGTGATTTGCGCATTTTCAAAATGTCTTTCTGCATGAAATCTAATAAGAACAAGGCTGAGAGTGAGTTATGTTTAAAAAAAAATGAAGGGGGAAAAAAAAAAGTGAGAGGAAGAAGCCACAAAACGATTTACTGTCTGTTCCCAACATTCAACCGCAGTATTGATGACATATTAATGTGGTGTTGTGTTTTTATAGTACTCTCATAAACACTGGAAACACACACAAGTTGTCTTTTTAGTTTTCATCTGGCGCGGGACTCGACGTCGTACAGGAAAAGAGACAGAAACGCTCGGAAAACTGCCACGCGCGGTTGCCGTCAAAAGCGACTGTCTTTTATTCCCTTATCGTCAATGGTGAGCTTTTCAGAATGTCTTTGTCGCTCATCCCCAGACTCAAATAAAATTCCGTCGTGTCAATGAATATCATGATCCCGGATGAAAACCATATATCATATGACTGTCCCTTGACTTCAGCCCTGCACGTTTTCTCTACCCGAACACCTTATGTTGATATTTCGCCCATAGTATAAACCCTCCACCCCTCCACGTCGCGCTCCGTACGTATGAGTTTTTGTTTTATGATACGCATCAATAATTCTTAGCCGCCCCCCCCAGCCTGAAAGTGGGCAACGAAAAGCGCACGGCATGATCATGCCGAGGCCCAGCAGGAGGACATGGGAATGCTAATTAGCACTATTTTATTTACCCGCCGGCTGTTTGTCGAGGGTCCGGAGCCTTTTCATTTGAACTGCACGGGCTCTCATTAGCACAGATCGGCAACTCCCGCGCTGTAAAATCTCATTAGAGGCACTGCCACCCTTCCTTGAATAACGCACGGGCCACGCGGGGTTGCGCCATCAAATTCATAATCCCAACGAATCTCAATTGGGGAATTTGGATCAAATACGTATTGCAGCGTAACAGCTTTAATGTCTCACGGGTGCTGTCAATAGCTAAATGACATTTTGGTGTGCAGTGAAGGGAATAACTTTTGGCAAAGTTGCCACACTGATGTGGAGAATTTGAAAAATATCATGTCATTCAATCTCGACCCAAAGTGAATGGAGTGAGGTTCGCAACGATATGTGGGTATCCGGAGAACATATGTTAAGCGCACGGTTCCTGGGCTATTACCACAAAACATTCTGTGATCAAGTTGAGTCAGCCTTTTTAATTTTGTATTTATTATTTTTAATGCCGCAACATAAATTTCTCCCTTGTTCATCTTTCCGCTCACAGCCGCCGTGCTGATTTTGACCCCCGGCGTCCCCCGTCAGTGTTCCGAGGCAACGGCGGCGTACTCGCTCGCTCGCTAACGTCCACTTAATGGGATTTGTATGCAAATGATGCCCGAGTCACCCTTCACGCCGCCTGACAGCAGGAGACGTGTACACCCGTCTCGGTAGAACGCCGCGGGCTAATTCATGGCGCGCTCAAAACTCATTAGCATACTTTTGGGAGGGGAATCATTTTGCTTGTCTTCCCGCTTTGATGAGGAAAGTTTATGAAGAGAACGCAGACCTCTGCGGCGTGCTAACGGTTTGACCCATCACATCTCTCCGTCTGTGTGTTGATCTTCTTTTTTTTCTGGATGCCCAAACTAGCCCACCAAGTCTATTTATCTGCCTGTCTTTCCTTTTCTTCCACCCAACCAACTCCCCATTTATCTCTCATTTAATCTGTCGGTCGGTCCGTCGCCGCGTCCGTCACTCAGCGCGTCCATCCGGCCGTCTGCCATCTGATTTGAAACCAACCACCACCGGCCGGCCTGGAGATCGATCCATCTCTCCGTCGGTTGCTCGAGCCGCCTTGGCTTCTGTCAATCACTCTGTCCGTTTGTCCCTCTGGCCATCAGCTGATTCTATATTCTTCTGTGCATCCGTTCTTCTCATCGATTGGCATGGGTCCATCCGTCCATCAACTCATGAATCGGATGGCTGTCTCAATCCCGTTGTACTCAACCAGACATCAATTCATTTAAATGTATAATCCCACTTTGAGCAATCTATCCATTCTTCAATCCAAGACTATTTGGGTCATTGGATGGTTCTCTTATTTTCCTCCACTTCTCCAAGCCCTGTATGTTTGTGTGTTGGTCTGTCAAAGTGTGCGTGTGTGTGTGTATGTGTGTGTGCGTGCATGCGTACGTGTGTGTATTTATGACCAGGTATTTCTCTGTGCTGGAACCGCTTGTTAAACCATTTTCGAAAAAAACAGGTGCAGTTTGTCTGAATGACTTCTCTGTTTCTCGCACCACTCACCCCCTTAAACCTGTGCGCCTGTGTGCGTGTTTGCGTGTGTGTGTGGGTGTACGCAAGGATCTAATGAGCACAACCTTCGCCGTCATGTCTGACAGCCGGCTTCCTGACAACACACCTAAGAAAACACTCGTGCAGCACATATGTGCAGGCGCGCAGAGTCCCTAGCGCGCGCACACACACACACATACACACACACACACTTGTACACAACACACACACACACACACATTCAGACACATGTACATTTTTAGAGGTGCACGTGTGTTTGTTTGGACAAGTAAACACTCTTTGGAAAACGACACAGCGCACACAGCTGACAGATGAAAACATGACGTCTCCAGAGTGTCAACATTTTAGCGGGCGCCCTCTTCTGATTGATTGTCGTGTTTGGCAAAGTGACGGAATGAGGCGACGGAGGCTCAAAGTGCGAGATAAAGACCCCTTTCACACTCAGGTTTCCTCATGTGAGCAGGTGGCGGCAATGCATTTGCATTTCCTTGTTGATTGTTTGGCCACTATTTTATTTCAAGAAGCAATTCTATGATGGCTTTTTTCAATTGACTTTTATTTATTTAAATTTTTTTTTATCCATATAAAGTCCTGGAAATTTTTTTTTTAGCAAACCGTCCTGTTTTATTCACGAAGCACCATTTTTGGCAGTACAGTGCCATAACTATTAAGGTTAGAACTTGTGATTTTGGTGATTATCAAGAAAACCTTCAGCTATCGAATTCAGTTCTAATCAGCCGTTTTTGTTGTCGTTAATAGATTGGTCCAAACAAGAAATAAGGATGTCTTTTTTTTCCCCCAGTGGCTATATATGTATAATTGTTATCAGCCTGGTTCCCCCCAGTTCCAAAATCTCAATGCTTTGGGCCAGAAGGTGTCCGTGACATCACACTTGTGAGAAAGCACAGAGATGTGAAAAGGAACAGGAAAGTCACTCGCTCCGGAAAATTCTGTCCCTACATTTGGTGACTTGTTACTGGACGAAAATTAGAATAAGCAGATTCAAAGAGGGTAAAACATGCGCAGGCATTGCTGGCGTTCCAGATTGTCTCATTGTGAATTTAAAAAGAAAAAAAAAAACAAAACAAAACCTCAAATTAATATATCACACAGATGGGAAACGGCAGGGCCCGTTTGATTAGAACTGTCCACCTGTTTGGGCTCGAACAAATAAAGGGCACAACCAAATCAAACAATCCTCACACACTGATGCTATTGCACTGTACGTGTGTGTACGATGGAAGCGGAATTCAGACCGACAAGTGGCCGTTGCCGCTTAGCTGAGAGGGAAGAACAGAAAGTGATTTTTAACAATAACACATTTGCGTGTGTTTATTTGGAAGCAGAAGTACATTGTCAATACTTTGCCGAGCTCTCCCGATTGACACGCCGTGTAACCCCCCCCTGCGCCAACAGTCATTAATAATTGCTGCTTTGTATTGGGTACGCCTCCATAAAACTAATGCAGCACAATACAACAGGCCCGGCAGTAAATCCTCCCTAATGGCCTTCATAATGTGCCATCTCTTTTGAAAAAGAGATGACGATTTATTTTGGTGGATGTTTTTTTTTTCTCTCTCTCTCTCTCTCTCCCCAGCAGTTGTGATTCACGGAAGCGGTTATGCACAAGCCCGATTTTCCGTTCCGATTTTTTTTTTCACCACATTAAATTGGAGGCAAAGCGTGCCTGTCAATCAACCCAAGGGAACACAATGGGACGTCCTGGTCCCCGGCCAATTCCCATAACGTTAAACGGTGCAGATCAATAACAAATGCCCTGTTCACATCATTGATTTGATACCCGTCTTGACATAAACTGGAGTGGAATTGATTTGTTGACGGACTTAAACAAGTGGGGGAAGATGGCGGGCGGCTTTCATCGTTGCACAATTAATTACGTATCATTTTATCGCCTCTGACCCGAGCAGTTCCCCGATGGGGGTAATCAAGTTGAGCCCCGTACAAAGAGCTGCACTAATGAGCCGCGTCGCACTGACGGATGCCAACCGGGATCAATTCCAGCTTCTGTCTGCGGACGTTTACACTGGAACAACGCGCGGGATTGCTTCAACTGGAATCACCGTGACGATAAAAGTCACCTTTTAACATTTTTTTTTTAATTTTAATGTACTTGATGCTAACCTCATTTCTCTATCCATCCAATCCGCGTAAACATCCATGCGTGCTCTATCGGAAAGCCGTTCACAATTTGCCGCCCACAGAGCTACCACACGCGATATGAAGACGATGCATTGACACGCCACGCTACATTTCCATGAGCACAAGAGCAGACCGCGTTTTCGGTGTATTCGCAGAAGGCGTCCTTGTGCTGTGACACGCACACACACTGCAGTGAATGATGCCGCGCCGTGCTCTTATTGAGTACGTAAGCATAAATGTGAATGATGGCCCATGCTAGCGGCTGTTTGTGTGGATTGAAACACGGCGTCAATGACTTCTGGTGAGTCACGTTACTACACACCCATAAACAAATTACTAGCAAGCCTTGAAAAATACCAAGTTGTTTGGCTCTCGCCGAGTTATTTGCGATTTTGAAATGATTGCGCCAGGTGTAATATGATGACATGCAATTGGAGCATACACACACACACACACCCACACCCACACCCACACACACCCACACACACACACACACACACACACACACACACTTGGAAAAAAAGTCAAAATTGGATAGAGAACTCAAGAGAAGGATTCACAAGTCTGACCTTTTACAGCAGCAACATTTTTTTCATGCGTGTGTGTGTGTGTGTGTGTGTGTGTGTGTGTGTGTGTGTGTGTGTGTGGGCGTGTGCGTGAAGGTCAATGAGAAGTAAAGTGCAGGATTCATGTTGGCAAGCGTGCAGTTTTTTTGTACTTTTGAAGGTTGGAGCATTTGGCGTCCCGCTTGCTGTTTTAACAGCGGTAATAATTTGTGCGGCGGATGACAAGGGGACACTTAACTCAAGCACCCGAGGGATGATTTTCACATTTTATCCTCGTTTACTCCACATTGTGTTGACAGTATATCATGCGGTGAAACACCTAATAACACTCGTCTGCAGTGTATCCCATGTTCAGCTCTGAATGGGATTTTACACTGTAACGATGCCATACTAAGGTGGTGGTGGTGGTGGTGGGGGGGGGGGTTGAAGAGGCTAGCGCCAGATGGAAGTGTGGCCCGGAACGTGAATGTGTGGAAAATGAGTGCCCATGACGACAATAATAGCATTTTCTCTCGTGAATGCAGTACTTCACACGCTACACTTCATACAGTAGTTTGAGGGCAGATCTGTGCGTGTGGTGCAAGCAGCAGAATGCATTGACACAGTTTGGTAGAATCTAACGCACTATAATAGCTCTGGATTGAAAGTGGCAGATCTTCCCCCGGCCTCGAGTCTTCAAAGGGTGAGGAGTTTTACTGTATTTTAGTTGCAGTTTAATTAGATTACACGGTGGTTAACGCTTCTGTACGTTGTGCCACAAAATGGCGCCAAAGCCCTGTCTAAAAAGGAAATTGGTCCGGTACTTGGTGTCAAGAAAGTATGTTGAAGTGATACATCTTGACGGAGAGACAAGCTTTGTATGTTGGGGAGGAACCTTGTTTAGCCTGGGTTGTTAGTGGAAGTGATGTAGAGTTGATTCGTTATGTCTTTGAAAATTAAAAAAATGTAATTATTATTATAATTATAAACATAATAATTTAAGGTAAGACTTATTTTTTGAGGGTGATGTTGTGAAATGAGTTTCATATATCTACAGGAACTATTTTGTAAGCATAGTTTGGAGGTTTGTTTGGAGTTTAAACGACTTTATTTCTGTAGGCTATTATAATTTTTTGGGGTGGTGGGTTTGGGTGTTTTTTTTTTTTTCATGAATTGCAGCAGATTTCAATCCTCATCCTCTGTGAATAACAGGAATACTGTCTTGTATTTTCGTTGAATTAGACTTTACAGTGGTTGACGCCTGTATATGCTCAATTTTAAAAGAAAAAAAATAGATGCATTTCATGTCGTAGGACTTGATATACTTGATTGGATCCTACCCACTGGAGCTCATCACTGGTTGCCGCGGTTACCGCATTCCTGCTTCGACGAGATGCTTGAGCTTCATCTTGCTTTTTGAGATTCACTCAGTACACCAGCGCTCTAAAAATCTCGGCAAGCATTGCATTTTCATTCCATTTGAATGCATTTTTTTTTTTTTTTGCCATGGGCATTCACAAAAAAGGCAACACTGACCAGGTCATATTGATTTTTGTTTTCCTTTATCCGCATCCTCTTTTGTATTTACGCTCCAATTGTTGAATTGCCTCACCGTAATCGGAAAATCCGGAGCACTTTCTGCGGCATGCGACAAGGTGACAATTGCGAACACGCGGGCTGTTTATTCAAGAAGGGGGAGGAAAAAAACAAAACAAAACAAAACACCACTGACACACACAAAATGCCAAAAAATGTCCCGGCTGCCATCTATATTGCCAAATATGCTGAGCCAAGCAGCCTCTGTTCAGATTATAGACTGTTGACCCGAAAATGTGGGTGGACTTCATACGTGACCTCGATTTAGTTGCTGCTCGATATGAATGGCGACTTATTTGTCCTCCAACTTGTTTACACCCCAAGAAGAGACGCAACAACTACGACAATGACTTTTTTACTGACACGTTGCAGCAAATCATAGTCATGCCACGAGGATGTTCGCCAGTCGCCGTGTGGATGACCGTGCAGAATTGTCTGTTGCTTTTTTTTGTGTGTGTGTGTGTGTGTGTGTGTGTGTGTGTGTGTGTGTGTTTGTTTGTTTGTTTGTTTGTTTTGATTTCTGGTTGCTTTCTCTCTTTCTGTTTTTGTTCCCATGACTGTTGGGTGAAGATGTACTCTCAACTGTTAAGTTCGCATTTTGCAGTGGCCACTTCTTGATGTGGTTCAGTCCCCCCCACCCCCCGCAAAAGCCGATTCGATGTAACAAAATGTTGGATATGGATGAAACATGCAATACACTTGTACTTGGAAGTAAAATGTCTTGTCGATCGTTTTGAACCAAGCAAGCAAAGACGAAAAAAAAAAACTCCTTGTGAATAAGAATGTGCAGAAACATTTTAATGATTTAGTAGCGTTGCGCCGTCCAACTTTTAGTCAAAAGTGTAACGAGTCAATGTGTTGACTGTGTCTGTATATCACCAAGCTGTGTTTGGGTGCCAATTTCTGCCTGTGGCACCCAATTTAATCATTGTGCCACTTCACATGCCCTGCTGCGTGTGTCTGTGTGTGCGTGCGTGTGTGTGCGTGTGTGAGAGAGCAGAGTAATTGCGTTTTCTTTGTTTAGGTGTCAACAACACACGGTGGGCTACTTGTTTGCATATTGTTAATTTCCCCCTCTCCCTGAGCCCTGCTGTGCATCTCTGCGTGTGCGTGTGTGTGTGTGTGTGTGTGTGTGTGTGTGTGTGTAATGCTGCTGTATATTATGAATGTTGCTTATAATGCAAGCGACTTTTTTTTAATTTTTTTTTTTTAAGGTGGTCTTGGTGTAAACGTTTTAAGCATCGCTTTTCTTTAACGCATGATCATTTCCGATGGCCTTCCTTTCAAATCCTAATTGGCGCGTAGGTTTTAGTATGCCGTTCCTCGGCTGTCCCAATGAAAATGAACAGCCACGTTCCCAAGGCGCTTTGACTTGGACCTCTGCGGCCACCGTACTGGCAATTAGGAGGCGACTCGGTGTGAGTAAATGTCACTCTGTCTGCCACCGGCCTCATTAAATAAAACCTTAATTCAGACGCCACGTCGTGCACTTAATGCGGGGGACTCAGGCTGGATTTATACTCCAGTTCCAATTTGGCGTCGATATCAGAATGGATGGCCCAGACTTCAGTGTGTCTATTTTGCCCTGGAAAAGTAACAATTTGAAAATACAATCTAATGAGATTTGTTACTGCAGTCGTTGTGCATTTTACGTCTCGCCTTGTATGTTTGTACAATTTCTATTAGGGGGATTGCTGGAATGCTAACATGCTAACAGTAAGTATGCTAACACAGCAAAACCTGTGGGTAGAAAGCAAATCAAATTCTGCGAAGAAATGCCTCTTCTTTTTTTTTTCTTTTTTTTTTATCTTCTTCATTGTAACTTGGGATTTTCTTCAAATATGAAGACCTGAGACTGAGTTGTGATTTGCACACATGGGACTTATTCCCACCTCTGGTTATTCATTTAAAAAACAAAAAAAAACAAAAAGAACCAAGATAATGTCGCCTCCCGCTATTAGATTTGGCCCAACAACAAGCCAGACAGATCCCGTCGTCGTTTTGCCGACATTTTAATGCGTTTTCTGCGCTTGTTTGTCTGCGCGAGCGCGCGTGTGCGCTCGGCTTGGCAAAATATGTTTCATAAAGTTTCTTCATAAACTACACTATTCACGGGAGACACACACACATACACACACACACACACAGGAGGAGGCGGCGAGGACGAGGAGAAAAAAAAAATCTTATCTTCAAACACTGTGGCTTCCACTCCTATGAGATTCTTGTGGTGTTTGTATGTGTGTGTGTTCAGATGTGGTTTTGTCGGAAGAGAACAACAAGCCTTTTTAAGCTCCATGCAGAAAGTCTTCAAATCCCCAAATGGATTGATAATTACAAACAGGACACAAATTATATACTCTATATGTATATGAATGTGTGTGTGTGTGTGTGTGTGTGTGTGTGTGTGTGTGTGTGTGTGTGTGTGTGTGTGTGCGCGCGCGCATTTGTGTATTTGTCATGGGGCTTGAGCTGAACATGTTTTATGAATTTAGAAGGAGAAATAATTACAAAGGGCCCACAGATATAGTCGGATTTGCGTGGTGGGGCTGCGAAAAACATGAAAGACGTGAAGAAGAGCGGCGAGACACTCACATATTCTTGGAAAGGGAACAAATCAACAACATGAATATGTTCACAGATTGAAAGGAAAGTGTGATGGAGGACGCAAGGATGTTTGGAGACCCCACTCCCCACCTCTCTCTCCCGCCCTCCTTCCCCCTTTCACCCTCTCGGCTTGCTTGCTTGAGCCTGTGAAACAATGATGAATTGCTTTCCCTGATTGTATCAAGTATGTTGCCACAAGAATTTAGTCGGAAATGTTGCGCAAAATGGCACCGAACCACATCTGGATGGGACTATTGACCATAAAATCGGTGTCACTTCGCCTGAGCGACCCCCCACACTGCAGAAAATGACAGACGCCATTTGAACAAATGTGGCCCGCGGCTGGTATCTTACCACAAAAAGCTTACTTTTCACATCAAATTCTTTTTTTTTTTTTCGAAAGAATATTATGACATGTCCTTTTTAATCTAGCCTACATGTTGTACATGCCAACCAAATTGAGTAAACAATGACCAAATGATGCAAATTCAGATGGAGCCTCAAAAAGGACTGAAAATACTGCAATGTGCATGCCAGGCCAGTAGTTGGCGATGTCACGTGCACCACAATTATCTGTCAAATAAATAAAGAAATAAATAAAATTTTTACACCAGTCTGACAGGAATAGTGTTTTTAGTCCAAAATCTGACAAGATTCTCCCCTGTAAAGACCCTTTTCACACCATTGATTTTTTTTTTCGAATGAGGTATACCGTGATTAAAAAAGTTCACGCTTTGTCTTTCCCAATTGAAGTTTACTGTAATATTGACACATACCAACAAATTCACATTTTACATTTAAACAATAGTATATTCAATCACACAAAATCATTTCCTCGAACAAATAGCCGCTCGCTCAACGCTAACATACGAGGCGCTAGAGGCTGCCTCATTGGAATTGGCGTCGCTGTCATGGCAGTTACAAATCTTCAACGCATACAAACAGCAGCATTACTGACAGGCATACATTCTCTCGGCTCTGCAGAAACGGCGACCGTTGATAGATATTCTTTTGGTGCGTTTCTTTTATCCAAATAAGTAATCCAAGTAACATTAACGGGCAGGATGTAATCTATTACATTTCGGACTTGCCCAACGGTGGTCACATTTGAACGGATTGGGTAACCTGTGGAGGTTCCAAAGCTTTGCACTGGGGGCAGCAGGCACACACACACACACACACACACACAC
>NW_017805034.1:472781-505098 GCF_001891065.2 Hippocampus comes
GTCATGTTCATTCTTTCAAATTGTGCTTTCCAATGTGGTGATTTGAAGGCTATAGTTGAGTTGTGCATCTGTTTAAATCGTCCTTCACAATCGTTCGACATACATAAAAAAAAAAGAAAAAAAAAAGGAAGAACAAACGCAACCCCAGAGATACAATTATAACTAATAGCACCTCTCTTATTTTCATTCCCTAAACAAGATGTTCCGCTTGACTTACTTTTTCTTCATTGCGGTGGACCCTAGCATAAAAACGCAACATGTGGCATTACTTTGCTTCACACAGCATCAAACATCCACGCTATTAATGCTATTTGTCCTACTCCGAAGTTATAAATTCACATGACAAGCTTTTTTTTTTTTTTAAAAAGACGCTACTTACTGGGAGATTTATTTTTTTCCAGGACCCGGAACGTTCTCAGTTCAACGCCACCTCTGAATGAAGCTTCGTGGCTTTCCGCATCGGTGGCTGAATCCTGGACAAAATCCACAGAAACTACCTTCCAGGTAAGCATTGCAATTTTATTTCTCTAAAAGTGCACGACGTACTATTCATGGTGCCGGAAAACGTAGCTAGCTAAACTAAAGAGGCTAACTACGTGCTCCCGCTTGCTGCGTTTGCATTGTAATTGTCATTAGAGAGCTAATCAGCTTTACTGGAAGAGTGTCGCTCCCTATTAATGTGATCCTTCATCTCATTTGCCATTTAGCGATTTAGCTTCCTGCAAACACTGAACCCAAATGTAAGATTTAGCTGCTAACTTGCTATCTGCCAAGCAGAAGAACAAACAAACCAGCTACCCGACATGTTAACTGACTGCCAAGAAACTAACTTGCTAAATAATCAGCTGTCGACAGATGGACAGGTGAGCCATCCACGCAACTTCCTAATGAAGTGCAAAGAAGCATTACTTATTCCACAAAGTGATCGCATTGGCGTTTTCTAAGTTTTCCGAGCCAAAGTGAAAATGAAGGTTGATCGTGTTCATGCATAATGACATAAATAATAATTCTCCAAGGTTGGCGCCGGCAAGTTGCTGATCGTAACCAGCACTCGTGATGGAAGGTCCGACTGTGCTACGTCGCCGCCCTCCGCCTGGCATGCTAACAAGCACTTACACGTAAGAGCCCCCTAATCAATTTGGTCTTGAGTGCTTTTGGTTTTAAAAAGGGCTGAATAAGGAGGCGGGAATTTGCATTTAAAGTGACTTGCTCACGTTCGTTCAACACTTGAAGATGAAAAGGAAAAGGGATTCACAGCAGCGCGTGGACGTGTCTAGTCCAGGGGTTGGGAACCTTTTCCCTGTCAATCTCAAATCGTGACTTGTGATTCAACGCTGATAAGGGTGTATGTTAGAAACATTTTTTTTAGGTTAATCGTTTTTCTGGGCGGTGGTTAGCGCGTCGACCTCACATCGCAGAGGTACCGGGTTCAATTCCAGCTCCGGCCTGTGTGGAGTTTGCATGTTCTCCTGGGGCCTGCGTGGGTTTTCTCCGGGTACTCCGGTTTCCTCCCATTTTCCAAAAACATGCATGGCAGATTAATTGAACACTCCAAATTGTCCCGAGTTGTGAGTGTGAGCGTGGATAGTTGTTCCTCTGTGTGTGCCCGGCTGGCAACCGGTTCAGGGTGTCCCCCGCCTACTCCCCAAAGACGGCTGGGATAGGCTCCAGCACCCCCCGCGACCCTTATGAGGATAAAGCGGATACGAAAATTGATGGATGGATGGATCGTTTTTCTGGGCTCGTTCCTCTGAGGGGCCTGGTTTGGATCGGAATTCATGTAGGCAAAGGCTGTTTCTCGATATCAAGAACACACAGTCTGGTCCCGTGAACTCGCCAAGTACGGTTTTCCGAAGAACGTACCCGAGAACTAAGAAGTGAATTCTGAATTATATCTGCCTGCGACGGAATGAAACTCAAATCCATTCATTCAGACAAGCGCTGTAATTAGTGATAAGTAATCGTTGCGCTCCTGTTATTTGGGATAAACAACCACTGCTTGTAATTAGCCCATCCATACCCCTCCCCCCCACCTCCCCACCCCTCCAAGCACCCTCCATCGCACTCCCACATGTTCACTACTCTTCACTCATCATCGTCACCATCCAACATTAGGATTCTGCTCTGCGCTGCACTTACAGAAACTTGCGTGCAGAATCCATTAGCGGCACATAAAAGCACTCTGGCTAATTAAGGAATACACATCCGCTAATGTTCTGCTGTGGTGCGTTGGGATGGACAGGGCGTTGTTTTCATGAAGTTAATGCAAGATTTGTTGAATCAGAATTTTGATTTATTTATTTATTTTTTTTTTTTAAAGGGGGAATGTTTCCCAAATGTAAATCAATGGTTGGCCGTTTAGTTTTGGTTTGATGAATAATTAGTTGCATGACTTCAAAGTGCGAAATTTGCTCCTCTCCAAAAGTATTGGGGGGGCAGTGAAACGCGCTCCTCGAATTGTGCCGTACCTTGAACACATTTGGGTTTGACATGAAAAGATAAATATGAGAGAATATCAGATTTGGCCTGGTGCATTAAAAAAAATGTGGCCCACAAAAGGTGAGTCCAAGAAAATCTGTCTCCAATCTGCATAACAAAAGTTTTAAAATCAAGGAATTACTGGCCTCATTGTAAGCCGGATGGGGAACGAGCAATTAATCGATTTTTCTGTTGCAAAATTATTGAGACTTATACGTTATGTTCTGAAACCCAGCCGCTGGGGGGCAGTGCCCTCCCCTGGGGGTGCACTGTTCCCCAGTGCCGGTCCCAAGCCCGGAGAAATGGGGAGGGTTGCGTCAGGAATGGCATCCGGTGTAAAACTTTTGCCAAGACGACCATGCGAGTTGGTAGGACGGTTTACAGGGGCGGATGGAAATTACTGACTCGCTGTGGCGACCCCTGAATAGGGACGTGCCGAAAGGAGAAGAAGAAGATACGTTATGTTCTGAACTCCTGTTTAGATCTGAATCTCATGTTCATCAGAATAATTGGGTAAAGTTATGTCATAGCGCAACTTCCAACAGCTGATTTTATCTTGGGGGGGGGGGGTCTTTGCACAGCAAGCTAGTCAGTTATGATCAAGTGGATCAAACTCTCCATTTTGCCTCCAGTGCTCGTCGACGCAATTGATCACCAATCAATTCTGCGTCACTAGTTATACTTGGCATGATGCCCGCCCCGTCCGACAGTCAAAACTCACATTTCTCATCGTTTGTATGTGTTTCAATATTAACCGTGGCTGACTCTCTGGCAGTTCCAATTGATTCTTTCCATTATTTCGTTCTGGCGAAGTAGTTTCAAAATCTCAATGTTGAACATGTGGAGAAATGACATTGGCGGGTCCCTGGGAACCGAACATGAATTTAAAAATAATGGTGAAAGGGAACCGTCTTATCTAATCCAATTAGGTGTTATTCAGTAATTCTTACCTTGGAGCTTTTCATCCTTTTGCTTCTTATGGCTCGTACGTCTCATCTCGCTGTCTCTCGCTCACTCGCTCTCTCCCCTCATCTCTCTATTATCCAATCATGCGTTTGTGTGAACCTCTTAACCCTCTGGAGGAAGGCACAAAGGCTGGAATATTGGATTTCTGCAGCTAATTGGAGAGACAATTGGCTCTTTTTCTTCCTCCTCCTGGTTTTATCGGTGCCTCGTACGGATATCTCCCGTGTCCTTTTTCATGATTATTCTTGTTTTGTAAATTGCACTGCATTGAATACTCATAAGGTGTTCTTTTCACAATTCCGTAGCAACCATTCTTCATCCCCCGGAATGACTCTTAATTGAGAAATTCTCGCAAACCCATTTTTTTTTTTCGAATGAGTTTCAGTTGCCTTGTAACTTCAAATTGAATATTGTTGAGGTTACGAGGTCGACTCGTGATTTGTTTGACATTGAGCTCAATAAGTGAATCTGGGTCCCGGTCCAAAATTGGCTCCGGTCGGATCGGACGCCGCCTACATCCACCCAAAAACTCCGAGTTGGCAGCCAAAGTCATTGGCCTTTTTTGACATTGTGCGGTTGAAAGAAGTCAAAACTTGTGGCGGCAGTCTGGTGCCAGACACGGCTGTAATGGGAAAAAATGTTCCCTCAGAAAGAGACCATTAATCACTGTTTACATAGGACAGCTGAAATTATGAGAGGAGGAATTTTGATGAAAACTCAATTCAAGCTATCTAAACCGCTTTTTTTTTTTTTTTTTTTTTGGGTGACTATTATTAAACTAAATAAACTGTCAGCCATAGACTGGGTATCTTGCCAACGCATCCCGCCCCGCTCACTTCATCATCGTTTTGTGATTTTAATTAGCAGTGATGTTGGTGACGTTTTCAAACCAATAACAAATAAATGTTTTATTTTTGTTTTATTTTTTTAAATTTTTTTTTAGTCACTGCATCATCACACGAGGACACACAGCCAAAAATTTTACAGTTGTAAAAATCATATATCACAGCCTTTATTTGATAGACGTCTCGATGCAGTTTGTTGCTGAGTGTCATAATTGGAATTAGTGACATTTTGAACCACCTCTCCCCCCCAATTATTTTTAAAAATGTATTTATTTATTTATTTATTTATTTATTGATTGTGTCATCAAATTAGATGACGGTGCCAAAAATGTGTTGTGTGGATTGTGCCCGTGAAATAAGAAGCACCGTGTTTCTCACCAATACGCTATTACGGTGGAGAGGGAATGCATTAAAAGTTATCATGTGACCATCTGCGCTCGACATAAATCCCTGTTATGGTCACCTTGCAATTTTATTATAACTCTTATGTGAGGCTGTCGGGGCCTTTTGGGGGGGTTGGGGGCGAGAGTAGTGGTTGGGAGGGACACGGGAGAAAACAGAAAATGCAAAGTCATGACGGAGCCATAAAGAATGGCAGCGGCAGTCAGCGATGCAAAGCGCGCCATGACTCAGCGGTCCCAAATCACGAGCCAGCGGTTCAGCAAAAGTGTGATGTCGCACACCAATGAACGCACAGGACTAAAGGTCAAAGTATAAGTTAACTCTGGGGAAAGCTGCAGATGGCAAAGGAGAGAAAAGGCAGGAGTTTGTGACAAACTATGATTCAAGAAGATAACTGAGGCAACCAGGCCACCAGATAATCAAGTGCAGAGCTATTGCGCTTTCTTTATTTGGGGCGGGGGGGTGGGGGGCGTAGGAGGGTATATCTACATATGGTGAGCCCTCAGAAATGGTCGCGGTTCAACAATTTCATTTAAAACCCTATCCAGACTTTGAACAAAATTCCATCAAGCTGATTGAGAACTATGGACAGTCAGAGCTGAGGGGAAAAAAAAAAAAATATATATATATATATATATCTATTTTTTTTTTTAACTGCTTTTGGGCTTGCTTTGTTCCTGTATTACAAGACCGAGATGAGAGCTTTTGACGGAGGCACAGGTGATTTTCGGAAAGAGAACTTCTTTCAGACCCTGATCAATAAAATATTTGTTGTTTTGTTGCCCTGTGAAGCCCAAGACAAAATGCCTGAAGCACAGGGCTGCTGCGATCGCCCTTACGCCTAACTTTGGACCACAACCAAACTCTGAATCTTAATTCATAATTCCAAATCTTAATCCCAAACTTAATTTTATTCCAACCCTCTGCTTCATTTACATAATGCACTATACAGTATATGGTGCCGTTTGCTCAATGACCTACTTGGAAAGAGGCTGGTGCCTTTTCCGTTTGTTTTGGACATAAAGTCTTCCGCAGCTCGGCAATATGGAATTGTCTTTGTTAAAACTCAAAGCCCTGGCGTTGCGAATAATAAAGAATAGTACTTTTCGTCTTGCCATCAATTGTTTTCTTTTTCACTTTCCGTGGGGGGAACAGCCCTCAAATAATATCTTCAATTTTTTATTCCTCATCTTGGCTGCTCTTTTGTTTTTCTTTTTCTTTTTACCTTCAATTTGTTGCCCGGAGCCCAAAAGCATCACACGGGATTCATGAAACGTGCACATGCCACGGAAAATGCGATTACAGCCGCTACCATCTCGCAGTTTGAGAATCCACAAACGTGATCTCGCCTCCGACGTCTCTGTAGAAAAACCCTTTGTCATTTTTTTTCTATTTTTTTGGGGGGGCGTGCAAATTTGACCATCTCACTCCTATTTCTTTGTTTCCCCTTGCTTGTCTCGTTTACCAGGCCTCCTTCTTCTTCTCTGTTTCCCTCCCTGCGTGCTCAGCGGTAATTCTCTCCTCTCCGTTCCTCTCCTCTCCCGAGTACTATTCATCATCGTCAGTGTCTCTCAGCTGGAGAATATACTGTGACATTTTGGAGGGTAAGAAAAAGTAAATTCAAGAAGGAAAATGTGTGTGTCTCAAAAGTTTGTGAAACGTGTGTCGTTGCTTTTGTTAGAATCACCATTTTCTGGGCAAGATTAGCCTCAAAAGTCAAGCAAAGGATTCCTTCCACAAGCGTGTTTCGCTTTTACTTTACTTTGGCCTTTTTGTTTGGCATGCAGGCACGCTCGCAATACCTACGCAGTGGTGCAAGGTGAAATATCACTCTGAAAACAGCTTCCTGTCGACTCTCCATTTTCAAAGTGTGAGTAGTTTTATTTTATTCACATCCGAGCCATCAACCGAAATCTCTCTACAGACAGGTGAACAAAAAAAAAAAGCCATCAATGTTGCGGTAAATATAACCTTTAAACAACAAGTGGTAGCAACATATGCAGACAGCTCATTCGGCAATACTCATAAGCATAGATTCTATATCATCCGCAAAATTGATCTCTTATCATCTTTTTTTTTTTTTTTTTTTTTGGGTGGAGCTGGAACGGATTAACAACATGTCCATTCATTTCAATGGGGCAACAGCGATTCTATGATTACATTCAAAAGGAAAGGTATTATTTAACTTCTGTTCAGGCTTGCGTGACAGTTTTTCTTCCAACTCAAAAACTCGTGAGACCAGAAGTGGGCTGAAGGGAATGACAGGAACAAGACGAGAAGAGTATAGAGTACAGGGCTCTCCGGGCGGGGAGGATTGATCGATGGACTTCATAACGTCGTCATGTGAACTAAGATGATGGATGGCTACGGTTTACAAGGCGGCAACATGTGTGTGGAGCGCACCAGTCGACATGAAGGTTTTTAGCTGGGTTTAATCCATGCACCCGCATTGCATGTTTTTTTTTTTTTTCCTCTATGAGCTACGCTATCATCTGTCTTTAAAGTGTGGGATGATTCATAACCACTAATGTGGCACTGCAATCTGGGCCCTAGTATGCATGACAATATCACATCATCACAGATGTGTTGCGTTCAAGCAGAATGGATTCATTTGTGTAATGGGGCCAATTTTTATTACAAAAGCGCAGCTGCAAACAACACATTTCAAGGCGATGTCTCCTCTCATCAGTTAGCACGGAATGACGCTTGGGGGGGCCGAAAATGCCAGGACTGGAGATATAGACACACGGACAGTTTTGGGAGTGGCAAGTTCTTTTTTTTTTTTTTTTTTTTTTCTTTTCTTCAGATAATTCGATTCAACGGGATATGTACCGTGACATCTCGTCCGGGTCGCAGGCTTGATGACATGACCGTTGGTGTAACGTTCAAGAGGGTGTACAGAGTGGTTCTTATGGATTCTTCGGGTGGCATCTGTCAGCAAAGGGTTTTTTTTTTTAAATTAAATATGAAAGCTTCCATTGTCTTCATACAGGATCATGATACTCCAAGGGATAAACGCATTTCTGCTTGACACATTCTGTGAAATACGGTCATCTTTCATTATTTCGTTATGTTCAAACTGGGGGGGGGGGGGCGTCTCCCATAAATAAACACCTCCCTCAAATAGACACTTCCCTTCTTATAGCTAGAAAAAAATAGGTGCTACTAAGTCAATAGCTCAGTTCATAAATGTGACGGAGCTGACTGCGGAGCACATTGCTGACCAAAACGGCAACACTGACTGAGAACCCAAAAAATGAACAGACAATACCCATGCTGGTTTTGAAACCATTAAAAAAAAAAAAAAAACTGTGACTGCTAATATTATGAAGTGGAAAGCGTTAATATGTGAATAAAGTAATGTTGTGATAGAGCTGGATTGTATGTCTGACTTGCCCGAAATGTATTGAGGGACTCTACTCGACTTGCTTGATTTTGCCACAGAAGACTCACTCTAACGTATGACTTGCAAAATATGTGTCTCGCTCCCACCTCTGGTCGGGGCCTTCAAGTAACACGGCAAAATGCCGTTAGAAATAAATAGATCAACTGTGCGGACAAGACCAAAAGACAGTTTTGAGCCCTTCCCAGGAACCGAATCATTTTGTCACGTTCTAATTGAGGAAAATGTGACGCCGCCGTCATTGCGTAAGCTGTCGCGCGCACCGAGACGAGCTCGCTTGCCAAGTTCTACTCCCGAGGGCGGATTATAACCCTTCGCCGATCGGTCCTCTGGATTGGATTCCCACTGCTGCGTCTTTGATAGCAGCGTGTAAAAAAAGGAGGCGGGCGGTGGCGTGTAGACAGTTGGCACCAGCGGGATAACAAGACGACAGAGGAACACGTCGGAGCGGGAGACATTGTGGCTTTTCTCTTCTCATGGATATATAATCACTTTAAAGAGGATGTTTTTTTCCCCCCGCAGTTTGGGCTTTGATGCGCAATCAGATTTGGGGCCGCACTGTAATTCCACGTCTTTGTCTGTCCCGCTAAAGTCTCTCTGTCACCCGCGTTTGATGTGGCGGCACGCTGGCACATTGTTCCTTCCATTGTGCCAAGCGGAGGGGCGGAGGCTGGGGACGGAGATAGATGAAGGGCAGGATTGATGTGGCACGGAGGCCCCAGTCAAGTTGGGGCAATCTGGTTGTAATTGACTGCCACACGGGCAGATCTGGGATTGCCATTTGAACAAAAACGAGCGAGGGCTTGAGTGATGTTCCCGAATGACCTCCCGAAACGCTCTACTCCATCTATTTGCGCTGTGCTTTTTTTTTTGTTTGTTTGTTTCACCTACACTCAGGTATTTTTGTGCTCTTTAGATGAAGCCAAGGTCCTGAATAAGAGGAACATAATAAGTAGTGTCCACGGTTATTTTAGTTGAACGCAAACTAACGAATGAACTAAAACGGGGTTCATTTTAAATGCATGGATTTCGGTATTGCATGCTTGCTTTTGTTACATTCCATTGAAATTGATCTTATACCGGTTTTATGAAGTGAAATTACCATACAAGACAATTGCAGTGTTATGGGTGTGCCTATAAGGGGCGTGGCTCAGCAATTGAGGTCAAGATCTGGAGCTGCGTCGGCCGGTTAGCCCGCAGCTCTCCTCACCAGACCATAATCGCTCCATTTTTTTTTTTTCCAATTCGGTGGAGCGGCAGTGTACCTGAACCTCACTTATAAAACGAATTTTGGCACGTAATACGAAGCAAAAAAATAAATAAATGAACCTAGTGACGCCTCATAATTAGGAAAGTAACACGAATTTTGGCACGTAATACGAAGCAAAAAAAATAAATAATAAATGAACCTAGTGACGCCCCATAATTAGGAAAAAAACATGGTGCACATGAAATGAAGGTACCACTGTTTGGGCAATTGTAAACATTTTGTGGCGGGGTGTTTTTTTTTTTGGCCTGTTAGTGGCAAGGGCTCGGTCTCGTGTGTGTAGTGGGTGTTTACTCTATCTGCACGGCATCATGGTCAGAAATACCAAAGATCCATGTTTCTAATTATTATCTCATTTTATTTGAGTTTCCATTGCGTTCGTCTTATCTCGTCTCTGTCTGTTTATCTTCAGCGGTGACTGAAGTTCCTCAGGGAGCTTTATGGGTAAAACATTTTTGGACGGCGCTCCGGTATGATCTCACTGTTATTATCAGTTGAAGCGGAGCAGGCAGCGAAAACAAACAGCTCAGCCTATTACGTTTCGAATCATATAACTGGAAATGCATGGTGGCAGGCGACCGCATTGCATTCCGCAGGGCATCTTTTGGATTTTCTCACGCATCCCCGAGTGGAACGAAGCATCGTGACTGTCGAGGAGAGTTGGTCTACCTTGTAGCGGGGAAATTGCTGAGCGACAGATTAATGGGCTTCTTCAGCTGTGACCCAAAATGTCTGAAATGCGTCAAAATTGAAAAAATGGCTTTCGATTTAGCCCGTGCGGAAATCTCATGTACCCGTGCGGCAACGTGTGAATATATTCGAGCTAAAAAATATGACGCCACTGTAATTCAAATATTACACATTACTGTAACTATTTTTTGAATGCCCCGACATTTTGGATGTTTTTTTTTTTTTTTTTTAACCCTGAGGCGTGTGTGTCATGACAACCACGGAGACACGTTGCGATTGCTAAAAAAGAGCGAAATGGTGACTCTCTTTATTCGAATGAACCCTCATTTACTTTTGAAAATAAGATAGCATAAGAAGGCGTCGGCGCGCACGCTGGAAAAATGTCACAATCAGCCCTAAGTGTGCCATTTGTGTGTGTTCGCGTGTGCGTGATCCAATGAATCAATGGAACATGGCAAATGGGAAGTAGCGAGCGTGCGGCACGTAGATAAAGGACGATGGTGAGGCGGCGCAAAAGAAGGAGCAAAAAAACAATGACGTCCAAACTCAAAGAGCATAAATGAGCCAGAATGGAGAGAGCGAGGGAGAAATACAGAGGGCTGGAGAAAGAAAGAAGCAGAGAGGGCTGAGGCGGAAGATGATTGATGGAGCCAAAAAGCCGATTTCTTGCTTCATCTGATCTGCATTACTCTGCAATCAGCACACACACATGCTGCAATCAACACACACACGCTGCAATCAAGGCGCAGGTTACCGAGATCAGACACCGTCATCCGCTACACATTGTGAATACTTAGATTGGGTGCCGTTTGATAGGGTGAAATAAGCTCATCCTCACATTTTTTTTTTTGAAAGACAGAAAACATTTCTCCACGAATAATTTCGGATGTCAAATCAGGTGCCAGACAAAGACCCCCCCCCCGCCCCCCCGCAACACACACACACAATCCAAAGGGAGTGAAAGATCTCATCCAAAACAATTTCTTGAAAAATAGGGACATTTCTCCCCATGATTAAGATGGGGGCGCAAACATATTCGCAACGCAAAGATCAAAAGACAATAACACACACACATTCACGAGGATTGCAATGAGTGAAGGAGGTCGTCCTAGAATTGTTCATGGAAAAAAAAACCCAAAAACTGATCGTCCTCTGTCCTCAACCCCATTGAGATCTCGCGGTTCCTCCTCAAAAGAAACGTCAACGAGGGTAGACGGTATTCCTCCCATCTCCAAATGAGGATGGAAACGCGGCATGACACCCTCCATTTGTTTTTCTTTTAACTTTTGATCATAATTCAACCGTAATAAATCAAAGTGTGTTTTGAAGGCGCCTCCGAGTAACTTAGCGGCCTCCTCTCCAAATCTCCCTTATCAACATTTACACTGCACGCTTCTTAAAGCTCTCCAAGCAGTAGACGTTGCTGATGCAATGAGGAGCAGTGTCTCCCGGGCTAGTGAAGCGTCATTCATAAGTGCCGCCAATCAACCAGTTGACTTCAGAAGCCAGCGAGGCATCAGAGAGGCTTTCAAACGCCTCACGAAAACAGGCAGCGTTGCTAAAAAAAAAGAAAAAGAAAATACTGGCAGTCACAGAGATCATTCGGCCTCATTAGATTTTTTTTTTTTTTTTCTCCATTGGACAAAATGATTTTTTTGTTCCAATGTGAGAAAGAAGTCATTTAGCTCATGCCAAGCCTTGTGTGAAAATGAGACGTTTCGGTTTTTGGCTTGGCTTCTGATGGGGGGGAAAATGCTTCTTTTGCTCCCAAAATATTTTCCCACCCACAGACGTGGGCCAGACGTTGACCCGTCGTCGCGTGTTTTCACCATTTAGATGGAACGTCAGCCCCAGCGTTTAGAACAACGTCCACTTTGCACCCCTTTTCAAAATTTGCCAAATGAAATCATAACATACAAAAAAACAAAATGACACACTCTTTTTTTTTCTGGATAAATGACCCTTAAAGGAGATATTATGCTTTTATTGACAAGTCAAACCCGTTTCGTGATGTCTCTCTAAACCATAGGTGTTAAAGTCAAGGCCCCGGGGCCACATCTGGCCCGCCACATCATTTTATGTGGCCCGCGAAAGCAAATCATGTGCGTCAACTTCCATGAGCCTTGCTAAAATTGCACCAAAATGTCAATTTGTCATGTATAATAAACAATGTTGAGATTTTTGTGATAATTTTGTTACCCTGTTAACACCCACTCAAACAATAATTGAACAAACTACTATAGTTGATAGATGGTTTCAAGACTGGTAATCCATCAATTAGTTGTGTACAAGTAATAATATATAAACATGTATTCAGTTTCACCGTCGTATCGGCCCCCCGAGGGAAGATGCAACCCCAAAACGGCCCGCGACAAAAATGAGTTTGACACCCCTGCTCTAAACGTTTTAGCCTGTTTTGAGAGGGCAGCCTGGTCTCTTTCAAGTGAGTGACTGGACGTGCTCCCCTTTAGCCGCTAGCCCAATGGCAAACATGGCTTTCGTGGCTATCGGGGCAGAGCGATGGGATTTAACATTTCTTTTTTTTTCATTTGTTTGTCTTTTTAAATCCCTCCGTGTAGGATGGCTGAAATAAAAATGTCTTTTTCGATATTATAAGTGTCTTTACGTGTATTTTCCCCATCAGCCCAAGATGCAACCGGCTCATTGAACAGAAACAAGCACGGGGGCTCCCGCATATCACGACTACAGTCAGCATCATGGTGAGTTTTAGTTTGAAACTTTTTTTTTTCCCGTTTTCAATGCCAATCCGTCAAATTATTGCTGACCATGAAATGCTTTTGTGGATTGGGGAACGCTGGTTTATAGAAAGTATGAAAGAGGCTAGTCACGTCCGTGTCAGGTGCGACTGTGTTGCTTTTCCGCTGACGTGAAAGATGAAAAATCAATGACAGTTCGACACGGCTGATCGTTTAACAAGGAACAGGTGGCAGGACGTGATTGCAGGCGAGGAGCTGATTGGTTTTGGGGCACAAAAAAAGCGGGCGAGATGACAAGGACTGATGTAGCACAGGTGCATGGGGAGGGGGTAGAAAAACATTGGAAGGTTAAATAGACTACAGATGTGTCCTGATTCAGGGAGTTCGCCCTTCGAAGGATCCAGAATTTACGGTACAGGAGGAAAAAAAATATCTTCGGGAAATTTCGTGGTTTTTTTTTTTTTTTTGTCACAGAGTCCCATCATTTCCCTTATGTCACAATGCTAGCTGGCTTAATGTTAGCATTACTAATAAATTGAATGGTTTGATGATATCGTCTGCGAAGAATAGTATCCGCTGCATTTGAAGGAGTTTCTCAATTAGGGCTTCACTCTGTATTATTATGACTTCATCTCCCTTTGGTTGCTGCCGCTGATGGGTCGATTGGATCCCACAAGGCCTACCCACTCTTATATTACTTAGCTTCCTTCCTTCCTTCCTTCCTTCAAATGTATCCTAAGGAACATTGGTGATAGCCTAGAAATATAGAGTACCAGTTTGTCCTTCAAATAGAAACTGCATTTAGGCTGCAATTAAAAATGTCCTTATATTGTGACATCCTTTATGACGTCGTCTGCCTTCAAATATGGGCTCCAAAGGCTGCAGCAAGATCCGGATATTGTGGTATGGTTGGCAGCAAAAAAATTGTTGCATTGCACTGATCCTTCATATTTGGCCTCCACCTGGAAAAATGACATCATCTGCCTTCAAATGTGACCTCCGGTGCATCAATGGGTGCCTGTGAAATATCATAGCGGAACATAGCTGTGTACCGTTAAAATTAAGATCTGTATTTCGGTGCCCTCTACTTAGGACCGTTTTTCATCATCCTTCAAATGCAACCTCGAAAGGATGCAGCCCTGAATTACGACAAAGCTTATTCTTTTTTACAGCTGCACAACCACATTCCATTTAGTATTCTTAAGAGGTTTGAGTAATAGACCCGCAAAAAAAAAAAAAATAAAAATAATAAAAAGTGTGTGTGCGCGTGTGGTAGGGCTCGTTGCGGGTCACTGTGGTTCGCTGTGGCGTCAGGGAAGAAAGAGACAAAAAGAAACAAAATAGCCGGTTCTTAAATTAACACAAATGAGGGTGATTTTGCACAAAAATAAGATTTTTGGTTGCGTTCAAAATGAAAAAAAAATCTTATAATTGACGCTGTGTGTACTGTCCTAATAATTATGTGGACTTTGATTCAAAAAGCAGAGAAAATACACAGCCACTGATAATATCTTTCAATATCAATTTAGAAGCGCTTTTCCACAAAAGTTTGAACAATTTTATGAGGAGAATTTCGTGTGATTTGACCAAAATGACTTAGTATTGCTTCTTTGAAAAAAAAAATTGACACTAATAAGAAAGAAATTGTGTGGAAAAGAAGGTAGCGAAATGAGAAAAAAGCACTATTTAGCAGCATGTATTTCGGTCAGAAAAGAAAAAAAAAATCCATGCCAGTCTACAAAAGACTCACAATGGACTTTTATTGTTGCAAACATGAAGGTTCCATTTACTGTCTTGGATGCTCTTGTGTGCGCCTTAACTCTCAAACAATGGTTATAATAGTTTTGAAAGACCCATTTGGATTTGGAATGAATAAATGTGAGGCCCCGAGGAAACGTGTTTACATTTTCCATTTGTTGAGGCCACCCAAATTGAATGGGACACTTGTGGTGCCGGGTTACATTGTTGTCGTTTGAAGGCAAAAAATGGATTTCTCTGAGGAGAAAACAAGAGGCTGATTTTGATGAATAGACATTAGTTTGGAGAGTTGAAATCAACGCTGCATGCTGCGATTGAAAATGTGTCCTATTGTATATTGGACTCATTTTGTGTTTTTTTTTTTACTTACATTTTCTATTCTGCACATTTTCGACTGAAGATGCAGTCTGTCACATTTTGAGCTACTGAGAACTAATGTCGGATTGGATGGAGAAACTCACATCTTTAAGATGAATACCATTCTAAATCAAGGTTGAGTTTCAATTTTGACATGGAGAGTTATTTCTCCAGCTTTCATGTTCCTTTTTCCGTATGTTGCCATCACTTGGGATCGCTACATCTCTCGCGGCTGCTGTGTTCTAAGGTTTAATATTTATGTTTACCGCTAGGTCAGGCTTGTTGGTCATTACCCGTTCGTCTACAGGGTCTCGGTTGTTCTCAACTACCTCTCGTGGTGTCCGCCATCTCAATTCTGAGACCTCCAGTCTATTTTTGGTGCAAATGTTCCAATACATTATTGTTGCTACGTGGTTATGCTGCTCCATATATGCTTTGTCTCGTAGCATCTTACACCTTGCCGTTGTGTGCTGCAGTGTCTGTTACGCACCTGTCTAGGGGTAAGGTGCTTCACATAATAAAAAAAGAGAAGAAAGGAACGATGCCCATCTGGCTCCTTCTCCTTACTGTGCTTCTGTTGATTGAGGCATTCACTTAGCAGTTTGATACTGGGAACTATCCTCTTGATGTATGCTTGAAGGGCAGTTGTTTCCTCCTGGACAGTCCCAGTTCAGGTTTCCAAATGAGTTTTAAATCAGGTGAGGATTTCACATTAGGATTTCAAAGTAACATTTTAGTTTGGGTTTCACGCAAGTGGTCGGTTTTCAAAGTAGGACATCAAGCCAGGGTTCATGTATTGAAGTGGCTTTCCAACCAGGATTTGGCTTTCAAGGACTGTGTGATGCATAACGAATCCATCTATCTGTACCGTTTGACTAGAAGGAGCACCCGAGTGAAGATGGAGACTACCACGATATCCTAGCTGCGACATGCGAGTAAATGTCATAGATTTTGGTCCACCTCAGAGGCACCACTGTATCTTTCGACTGTATTTTTATGAGTGTTTCTATGAAAAACATACAGTGTATTTGGCAGTGGGGGGGGGGGGGGGATGGAGGAAAGGAGAATTTCTTGTTTCTTGTGTGTGTGTCGACCGCCTCAGCTCAACGTAGGCACAACGGTTTCCTGTGTGTGCAACCACACCCTGAGTGGGAAAAGGGAAGGGCTGCAGGCTGCACACATCATTTAGCAATTACGGTCCAATTTTTCGCCCCCGTTTGTGTTTTGATCGGCAATTAAATTGTCAGGTGTCGTTTATGCCGTGCACTGTACAGCACAGACCGAGACTTTCTCACACACACACGTACACACACGCACGCACGCGCGCGGATACTCTTATTTAATTGTGTGTTGTCATGGGAGGTTAATTATATACCCTATATACACACTCAAGTCTTTATTTTGGTGAGGTTTTAGCATGTTTTTCCCTGTCGCGTGATGTTCAAACCCAGCCAGGTCTGGTTGGATGTGATGCGATTGGAACACACGCTCTTTGCAGATTTCCACACAGTTCTTGAAGAGAAAAATGATTTTAGAGTAGGAAAACAAACAAAAATGTCAAGCTTTATTTTATTTACTTTTATAATAGGTTACACTACAAAAAAAATAGAAAGCCTGTTCAGCTCAGAAACATCCATTTACTTTAGAAATTTACTAAAATTAAATATATATATATATATATGTATATGTGTGTGTGTGTGTGTGTGTGTGTGTGTGTGTGTGTGTGTGTGTGTGTGTGTGTGTGTGTGTGTGTGTGTACTGTACATACATTTCATGCAATGCTTTTTCGAGGGGTCCCCCTCATCATTTTTTTTCTATTGCAGTGCTTTTTGTCCGACATCCTAAATTATCATGAGACCATAACATCTGGAAGGAATCTCCATTTTCTGTTGAACTGGGTGCAAAAAAAAAAAGAAAAAAAAAGTCAATTTTCAACAAATACAGTGATTTAGGTTATTATACAAAGTCCTCCTAAATTCCCAGAGGTGCCAAATCATGACAAAAGTAGTTAGTTATCCCAAAAAGATGTGTTTTATATTAATTGGCTCATTTTGTACTCAATGCTAAAAAAAAAAAAATGATCAGGCGAGCAAAAGATCTGGCAAGGATCAACATTTTCTCATCCCAATGGTGGGCAACAAGAATTCATTCATTCATTTTCCGATCCGCTTATCCTCACAAAGGTCGCGGTGGGTGCTGGAGCCTATCCCAACTGTCTTCAGGTAGTAGGCGGGGGACACCCTGAACCGGTTGCCAGCCAATCGCAGGGCACACAGAGATGCAAACTCCACACACGGAGGCTGAAGCTGGAATTGAACCCGGTACCTCTGCACTGTGAGTTTGACGCGCTAACCACTGGACCACCGGGTCGCCCGGCAACAAGAATTTTGTCCAAAAATGCTCAGTGTCCCATTTTGTTCATAGCTGGATTATTTCACCGCCAGCTCAGTCGAAAAAAAACAGCATTTCTTTTTCTTTTTTCGAGCAGTTCGCCGTTTCATAATGTGGAAAAAAAAATATTCATCCTCAAAATATATGTTGGTTTCCACTGACTTTTTGAACAAAATCCTGCAATAGTCTCATGAGACCAAAAGCTCAAATTGGATCAGTATTTTTCATTGGAGGAAAAAAAAATCTTGAAAAGAGGTCGTGCCAAAAATATACCCGTTTGCTACTAATTACAGAGCAATACTTTGAGTACAAAATCCTACAAAATTCTCAGAGCAGCTTAAGTGGTTAGGCAGTAAGGATTCATTCATGTTAATCAGACATTGAAAAAGTGGTCGTTTCGCCCAAAATACGTTTCTTTTACTAATTACAAGGCACTACTTTTTGGGCTGCATCTTACTAAATTGTCACTAGATTTGCATGTGTTACCACAAATTTGCTCGGAAAATGAATAAAATGTCGAGTGCTTTGTCCAATGATAGGATGCCCCTTTTTTTGGGTGGGGGGGGGTACATTTTTGTTCCTCTATTTTCTTCTATCATCTCAGATACATTAAAGGAGAAATGGCTCCAGAACCTCAGATTGTGTCCGAAAAATTGAGGTGTGCCCTATAAGAGAAAACGTAGTCATGTACAAAATTGGCTCGGCCGTAGACGATCGTCCACATCAGCGTTGCCGCCGACCTCTCCGTTTCTCTCCAAGCCCCCCTGTGCGGTTCCGCCGGCTGAGCTCTATTTCGCCGGGCATGCATTCCAAGTGCCTAATTTATGAACGTCATTTTGTTCTGCATCTCCATTTTCCATCGCGCGCCGGCTGTTTTTAGATGTGTGAGGTCTGCGCGTGCATGTGGAACTACCTTATTATTCATTTACTTGACTCGCACTGTTTGCCAGAGTATATTAATCCTCTTACAATTTCAGTTCGGCTTCCCGGAATGCTGGCTTACGCTATGAGATTCTATACTACTAAGAGGAACCTCGATGCTATAATGTACTCACAAGTCCTCTGAACGCGGTATTAATTAAATGACGACATATAGCAATTGTATGTGTTTATTCTATATTAAAACCACAACGAAAATCAATTTTCGGTATTTATCTTGTTTGTTTGTTTTTTAAGGTCCCACTTTGGTTCCTATGGGTTGCATTGAGGCAACATAATGCAAAAGAAAAGTACTCGGGACTTTTAAAGGGAAACATAAAAGACCAAACAGTCAAATTGCCAATAATTTAAGATTCCCAAATGAACAAATCATATCTGTGGTGGGGTGTGTTGTGTGCCTTAAAGGGGTGTGGCCTGGTGAGTGGCGTCAGGAGGTGATGTCTGTGGAGTTGGCTGCCGATTTCGATCTTAGCATCTGTTCGTTGTTCTCGTTGCGTGTTTGTGCTTTTAAATTTGCTGGGTTAAAAAATTACCCAAATCGACTCACCCGTGCTGGGTCCAAAAGGGACCAAGCCAATACTGGGTTAAATAACCCGGCACATTGAGGATTTGACCCAGTATCTTGGGGTCACGATTTTGATCCAACGCGGGGTACAGACTACAAGTACAAATGAATTAAAGCGACCAAGAAATGGTGATTAGGTCATCAGTATTGCCATGGTTAAAAAAAATGTAACACTAATTTTGTGACCAACATTTTCTAAGAACAAGAACTTCCTCGGTCAGTTAGGTTTTTTTTTTTTTTTTGGTATGTCAAAATAAAAGCCTGCTGGATGGCAATTGAGGCGGCAATTGTGCCAAACTCTGCCGAAGACAAGGTAGCAATTTATACGTCTCAAGAAACAGTGATTTATGGAGATGTTGTAAACTTTTGACCCGAGGTATGGGATTCCGAGCCGCACATATTTGCCCGAGGTCACCTTGCTTCACCTGTACAGCGCCACACGAGTAAAGAACGTGGGAGCTGGAGGAGGCGCGGTGCTGAGCCATGCGGTTCTGACGGCTCATTTTATGATGTTAAATTGTTAACGGGTGTTAATGTCTCCATATTAATCGATTCAGGATCGCGTTTTCATCTGCCGTTTTCCAAGAGGAACCACTTATTTTCACATTGTCTGAAAATATATTTTTTTTAGTTTCCATTTTTTTTTCTGCGGAGGTTGACGCAAGTTAATGCTTGCAAGGGATTGAGAAAAAAACAGTTTTAACGCTTGTTTAGGATGAAAAGTAATAAATCAAATCCCCGAAGGAACAAATACAATGAAAGCAAAACTTATTTTGCATAATGTCAATGTCATTTGGTTTTTCTATCAGCAAAGGGGAAGGATAGATTAATATTTGAAACCAGACGTGTTTTTTTTCCCCCCCTCAGGCCATATCAACCAAACCTTACATTTGACAAAATGATGCTAATTCAAATTAGGCTTGTTTTACCTTGACCGTCTTAGCAACTATCTCAAAGCAGGACATCCGAAGGAGAGATTCAGAAATGCTCCTTGACCCATAAAGGCACACATAATGCCCCCCCTCCACAAAAGAAATAAAACAATTGCAAATCATTATTGCCACAAAGCGACCCCTCCTCTCTGGAATTACCTCGTCATGAAGATTTCGAGCTGTCAGACTCAGCGTGATAATTAGCGAGCCGCGTCGAGCGGAATCGCAACTCGCAAACGGCGCGTCGCACGCGCGATTTCAAGCCCTCAAACAAAATTGCCTTGACGCGCCGTAAGCATGTTGCTCTGATTAAGCGTGTTTGTTTTTCAAAATGAGGCCGCGGGGGCCGACGGGACGATATCAAACGAGCCGTGACTGATTACTTACACAATAGAACGGCAACTTGAGCGCGTCCAATAGTCATCCGTGAACACAAACACATCTGGAAAAATGTGCAGGAATAACAAAAATAAAAAGCCACTTACAGTAAGTGCATTGATTTTTTAATATTTGAGCGTAACAAACTACGACACAAACTCATGATGTATTCAATGTAATTCCAATGACTGCGTATTACCATTCATTACTTTCGGCGGGGTACACCCCCAACTGGTTGCCAGCCAGTCGCCGGGCACATACAGACAAACAGTCACACAATTTAGAGTGTTTAATTAACCCACCGTACATGTTTTGGGAATTTGGGAGAAATCCAGAGTACCTGGAGAAAACACACGCAGGCACAGTGAGAACATGCAAACGCACACAGGAAGGCCGGGGCCTGGAATTGAACTCATGACCTCTGCGCTATGAGGAGGACGTGCTAACTCGTCGCCCACCGTGCGCCGGAAAATGTCAAATGTTGGTTTTTCCTGTGAGAATAAAGTCCCCAATTTAAAAATAAATAAAAGTCAGGCAATACTTTATTCTCCTTCCTCTGAGGGGAGATCCCCCCACCCCAAAGTTATTTCCTCCTTGACAATAACTCTCTCTCCCCCCAACATCTTTCTCCTTGTGAGATAACTGCTCTAAACCCTTTAAGCTACTTTGCCTTATAAATTCTGTTTTATTGGAAGTGTCCTGGACAGGCAAAGCCGTTTGAGAAGCACATAGATAGCTGTAAAATAACAAGAAAAATATGGCTGCCCACCCCCCTCCCCTTATGTGTGTGTGTGTGTGTGTGTGTGTGTGTGTGTGTGTGTGTGTGTTTTTACAGTGTTTTCAAATATTCAGATACTCTCAGGGACGTGTTCAATTTGATCTGTCTACCCGTGATGGATGAGTTGGAAATTGAAACGTCATTCTTGCATTTGTCACAAGAGACAATATGTGTGACTAATTACACATTCCTCTCGGGCAACAGTGTTCTCGGTAAAGAGTCCCCCTCCCCCAAAAAAAAATTATAACCTCATCGACATGAATATGAGATTGTTTCCCAACCTAATAAAATTTTTCCCTTAATTTGCCAATGTTGGTTAACATAACAATATCTCATAAAAAAATGAACTAATATGTCATATTTGTGTTTCATCTCCTGTTTTTGGTGTAAAGCTCCAAAGGCCAAATGGAAGAGATGAATTATGCAACAATATTTATTTTGCACATTCTTGACAAGGCGGCCCGGCGGACCAGTGGTTAGCGCGTCAACCTCACAGTGCAGAGGTACTGGGTTCAATTCCAGCTCCGGCCTTCCTGTGTAGAGTTCGCATGTTCTGGGCCTGCGTGGGTTTTCTCCGGGTACTCCGGTTTCCTCCCACATTTCCAAAACATGCATGGCAGGCTGATTGAACACTTTAAATTGTCCCTAGGTTTGAGTGTGAGCGCGGATGGTTGTTCGTGTCTGTGTGCCCTGCGATTGGTTGGCGACCGGTTCAGGGTGTCCCCCGCCTACTGCCCGAAGACAGCTGTCATAGGCTCCAGCACCCCCCAGTGAGGATAAACGGATCAGAAAATGAATCAATGAACATTCTTGACATCCTTCCATTTTACTTTTGCGCGGCTGCGGCTCTCTTTGCCCACGTGCGAAGGCGAGGAGAGATTTGACCGAGCAAATGCACGGACTGCAGTGTGCGATATTCAGACAAATGTGACAACGGCTGTCCTCAATATATATCAAAGATGAAGTGGCCCTGTGATCACAGAGTTATTTGCTTGGAAACAAGATGTTCAGAAGTGATCTTGTGTAATGAGCCCCATGCTGCTTCACCAAAGCGAGCCTCCTATTATCTGATCGCAAATGTAACCTCAAACTAAATCGCAGCGACTTTACAAAATGACAAGCTTCAGTGCTTGTCATTTTGTAAATTCCATTGATGTCTTTTCTCACAAACGATAATGACGCGAAGACCCAAAAATTTGCAATCAGGAAATTATTTGCTTTGCTGTGGTTTACCGCCGAGGGGGAAAAAAAAAAAATCATCCTAATTATTCGTTTTGATACCACATGTTCGATGTTGTCTTGTAACCGGCATAACAACAACATCAATGCTTTAATTATCATGCGAGAAGGAAAAAAAACAAGTCTTTGATATTCCCCCGCCCTCCTCGAAGAGTACGGCAACCGTTTCAGCAGTTGCTTGACGTCATGCCAGCCAGGGCTGCTCTGAATGCAGAGCCTCCCCGCTGTGCTAAAGTCCCTGCTCCAAACACGCACGCACGCACGCACGCACGCACGCAGCAGTGTTACGAACAACAAACATGCTAAACACCTTCCATGATCTCCCCAGCGCCCCCCCCCCCCGCCCCCGCAGAGTTAAAAGATTGCCGAGGAAGGTTTTTCATTTATTCATAAAGGAGGGCGGCACATTTTGTCCTCGTCGGTTCACAGGGCACAACTAATTTTAATTCGCATTCCGACAGTGCTTCCCAACCGTTGAGTCAAGACACATGTTTGACAGGAGCAAAATCTCACGGCACCCCACCAAACAAAATTGTCGCAGATAGTACACAAACATTCCCTCTCAATTTACTCACTGATTTGACTTTCCGCTGTGTGGAATCGGGGCCTGTCAACTTCTTGTAATATTCCAAAGAGGTGGACACACAATTTAATTGCTCTGTGCCTGTCAATGTTTCTGGCATAGATAGATGAAGAAAAATGCATTCCTCGCAGTCAATATATACATATATAAGGCAAGGTGTGTGTGTGTGTGTGTGTGTGTGTGTGTGTGTGTGTGTGTGTATATATATATATATATAGATTTTTTTTTTCCATTTTGTTCCATTTACTATTACTATTGATTGTTGTAGTCGAGTTTCAAAATAGGGTTTCAAGGCAGGGTTAGGGTTTCAAGTCATGGTTTTAAGCCAGGTGCTGGGGTTTTCCAGGTTAGGGTTCGTTATGGTTTCCAGACTAAGTGAGGGGATTGGGTTTTTTTCTTCCTTCCCTTTCATATCTCCTTGTTTCCTTTCTTCATCCCCATGTGCTTCCTTCCTTCATCTTCTCTTCCTCCCTTGTTTCCGTCCTTCATTCCAGCCACACTGAGTTCTGACCTTCCGTCCTTCCTGCCTTTTTTCCTTCCTTTGATTCTTCCCTTCATACGTCTTTGTTTCCTTCCCTCCATTCATACCCCCCTTGCGTCCTTTTTTTCTGCAAACCATCCCTCTTTCTTACCTTTAATCCTTTCATACAGATTGTTTCCTTCCTTCCTTCCTTCCCCACCATGCGCGTTTCTTTGCTTCCCTCCTCTCCCACCTTCCGTCCTTCATGACTTAATTCCTTATAAAAGTTGATTTCACAAGCGCACACCGTTTGGCCCGCCCTGTATACTGTTGCTGTTTATGAGTGTTGACTTGGCCCGATTGGAGTGAGCAGCCAGCACAGAGGCGCTTGTGTAGTGAATGACCAACCCCGTGGCTAATTAGCAGAGCAACTCACCCACGCCACCTCAAATGTCCTTAATTGCGGCGGCATGCTCTGGTGGATGTTAGATGAAAGTGTATTATTATTGACTTTGCCTTCTTGTTCTGACCTGCCTGGAGAGAGATGCATTAGCCACTTTTGACACGATGCAACCACTTTGTCCAAAATTCTGCTTGGCAGTAGTACGGTTGGCATTTTGCCATCCCAATTACCCTTTCTGCTGGACTGCTGTCAAAAACACGCACAGACCAAAAAAAAAAAAAAAAAGCCAAAGAAGTTGAAACTGCTAGTTGGGTTTTTTTTGTCTCTATCTTTCATCATTTTCTCAATAATTTAGACCAAAGGCGTCAAACTCAAGGCCCGGGGGCCAGATCTGGCCCGTCACATCATTTTTTGTGGCCCGCGGAAGCAAATCAAGCATGTCAACCTGCATGATGCTTGAGAAAATCTCGACTAAAATTTAAAAATGTCATATGTAATAAGTCAGAGACAAATTGAAAGCATTTTCTTGTAACCAAACATCTCATTACAGTAACTTAAACAATAGTTGAGTCAACCGTTCTTCTTAACTTTTGTTGTTGTTTCAGTCATAACGGCCCTCCGAGGGAAACGGTCACTAAAATGTGGCCCACGACAAAAATTAGTTTGACACCCCTGATTTAGACCTTTGCAACTGTTTTTTTTTTTTTTTTTAAATACCGACAGCGTTTGCTGTCGGTATTTAAAAGAAAGAAAAAAAAGAAAGCGAAAAGACTTGGGTGGTGTCTCATTGTGTGCTGCGCCACTCCTGCGTCTGAAAATTTGAGCAATTAAAGATAAAACAAACAAGCACACCTTAGAATACCGCAAAGAACACGAGTCTATTCATATATTCCGTCCACATCCTGGTGTTTTCCACTGCTTGAGCTACCTTAAATTAAAAAAAAGGTTGTGTTTTGGATGACCATTTCAAATACATTTGTGCCATTTTAACAATCTGTCTTCATTGTAGTTGTTTTGCAGTATTTATTTAATTTTTTTATTCTTATTGGAGGTGTCCACAATGAATAGGCCAGTTGATGGTGCAGTGTGAAAAGGCCTTAAGTCTTCCGACTTGACCTCTCTCTCTCTCTCTCTCTCTCTCTCTCTCTCTCTCTCTCTCTCTCTCTCTCTCTCTCTCTCTCGTCCTCTCTCTCTATATATTTTATTTTACCTTGTCGTCTTCCGCAGAAGTTGAACAAGTAGTGAGCCTATTTTTGACAATGTAACGAGCAGCAACAATGGACACCCGGTTTCAAATGGAGTGAGTAAAATTAAAAAGTCGTCAGAGAAATAAACACTCAAGTACAGGCACGTGATAAATTTACTTTAACGCATTGGCAAAATATTTGTACTTTCTGACTTTTTACCCCCAGGAGTCAGACAATAGTTTTCAAGTTGTAGAGCGAATTGGGGGATAGCGTACCAACTTGCCATTTTAGAGAGACTGTGCACATAATTTCAATTAAAAAAAAACATTTTAAAAAAAGAGTTCAAACGAACCACTTGTCAGATGCCTTTTCCTCCGTCGTCCATCCGAAGCGATTGCCCGCGAGGCACGGCCTTTTTTCGTCGCCACAAAAAAAAAAAAAAAAAAATGCATTTGCAAAATGTCCCGAAAAATCTGACGATGGAAAGTTAACGTTTCTATTCAAGTCCCATTAGAAAGACATATGATTGAAGAGCCGGTATTGATAGAGTTCTAACAGTGTTATCTTATCGTCCAGCCGTTTATCTTTGCTCAAATCCATTCAGCGTTGAATATTTTCATCACGCCGGCCCATTTGCCCCATGGTTATGTGCTTAGCGATACCAGATAAGAGTTATTAATATGTATGCCGTCTGCTCTCTGGTCGGCGTTTGAGGGGAAACCGTGTTTGGCTCCAATTATACACACTTTTACCAAGTTAGATTGCCCGGGGTTGAGATTTCAGGGGTGAGATTATCCCGTTGCATCTTTATATGCGTTCATACATCGCGTTGTGATGACACAATTTGCATGTGGCTTTGTTTAATATTTTTCCGATATTTTACGAGATTAACCTCTTTGGTAAATACCAAGCCTCTCTCAAACTTAATCCAAATAATCCCAAATCAGTCTGCAGCGTCTTGACATCAAGTTGGGTCAAATTAGCGGTGAGGTGTCACTGCAAGTGAAATTAGCTGTGTCATTCTTGGTTTTCGTAGCAGTTTTATTCCATCCATCCATTTTATGATCCGCTTTATCCTCACAAGGGTGGCGGGCGGGTGCTGGAGCCTATCCCAGCAGTCTTCGGGCAGTAAGCGGGGGACACCCTGAACCGGTTGCCAGCCAATCGCATGGCACACAGAGATGAACAACCATCCGCGCTCACACTCACACCTAGCGACAATTTAGAGTGTTCAATAAGCCTGCCATGCAGGTTTTGGCAATGTGGGCGGAGACCAGAGTACCCAGAGAAAACCCGCGCAGGCCCGGGAAGAATAATGCAAACTCTACACAGGAAGGCCGGAGCTGGAATTGAACCCGGTACCTCTGCACTGTGAGGTCGACACACTAACCACTGGAAACGGGTTGCCCAGCAGTTTTATTATCGAGCTTAATTTGAGTTATCACTGAGTTTGTGTCTGTGCCTGAGAGTCCGTCTTTCTTGTATTAGCCTTCGAGGGATCTATCATGAGTTGTATGTCTCTGTAAGAGTCACTCTTTGAAGTAGTGGTAGTTTAGTTTGACTTGTCTTGATGTGTTTGTTATCAGTGGGTGTCTTTAGGAGTCAGTCTTCAGAGTAGAAGTGACAGTCAGCACAGTAACAATTACTATGTTGTGTGTGGCTGTCGGTCTTTGTTGCATCAGCCCATAAGTGATTCTGGATGAGTTTTTACCGAGTGTGTGTCACTTTAAGAGCCAGTCTTGATTTTCGTGGGTTTTGAAGTGGTTTCATTTGAGTTGTATCACTGAGTTTTGTCTTTTAAGAGGCAGTATTTCACTTAGCCTTGAAGTGATTTAGTCTGCACATGAACAAAAAGTTTGTCATGGGTGCCTGGCACTGCAGGAGTCACTATTTAATGTATTGGCCTTGAAGATGATTTAGTCTGAACTTTACTGTAACGTCAGTTTATCACGAGTGTGTCTCTTTAAGTGCCAGCCTTTTAGTTTGTCGCTTTGTTTGAGCTGAATTTGTTACCAGTACTTCTCTTTGAAGAATCTTTAGATAAATATATCACATGTCTGATGTTTTTATTTTTTTTTGTTTGTTTCATTATATGGCCAGATGTTGCCTTGTCCGATTTCGTGAATGAAATGGAGATACTGAGAAAATGGCATCACTCCTCCTGCTATTCATTCATTTTTGGCATCATTCATTCATAATCTGGCCGCACATCAATTATTCTCTCAGGCGTCGTCGATGCCAGGTTGGCATTGCAAATGACAATCTGTTCTCAATTGCTTTACCTAAATGGATAAATGAATGAAAAAAATAAAGGAGGTGCCGGAGTTCCTTTGCGTTGGATTTGAGATCAGCAAGGTTAACCTCACCTCGATTACGAGGGTGAGAAATACCAGCACGTTGGAAGTCAGACAAGTTTGGGCACCTCACACTCAGAGTATGTCCTATAAGTATCATATGAACAGAATATGATTCTCAGTCGAAAGTGTGTGTTGCAATCAGATGAAAAGTTGATGCAGTTCATTGAGGGAATGTGGGTTGTCATTGTAGTTCCATTTGAGGTGAATGTGTCAGTGCGTGCCACTTAAAATCACTTGAATGAATTACAGTACATTGAAAAAAAAAGTCTGTTGGATCATGACTTTTGCACAAAATAAAATCAAAAGTCATGTTGGTGGTAACATGATTTGAATGCGTGCAACCCATGTCCGTACTTGGTCTTTTTTTTAATGTAACCCTCAAGTGATTTTGCTTGTTTGTGCCTTTTCATCTTTTCGTTGTCCAATACAGTCGCGGATGTGGGCAAGTTTGTCCCACAAGGCTGTGCGTATCCCTTTAAGAGTCCTTCGGATGGCTCCTTGTTGATATTAATAGAGCTGCAGCTGTGTCTTCCTCTTGTGACGTCACGCCTCCGGCGAAAACGGCAGAGATGTCCTGTCACAGCAAAAGCGACAACACCGCCACACCGAACTAAAAATAACAAAAACAAAAACAACAACAAACCGGGAACTGCTTCTCTTTTGTCGGGCCGAGTGACACAGGATACCGAATGTGAGCCCCCAACTAACCCGCTTGGCGTGTTCTACTTTCAAAAAAAAAAAAAAACAACAACTCTTTATTTTAAAAAAATGAAAGAAAAGAAAAAAACAAACTCAGAGAGACACACAGCACGCCATCATCAAACAACATCAAAAACTACAAAGAAAGAGACGAAGCAGCCTGTTTTTGTGGTGCCTTTGGCTAGCCCCCCGGAGCTAGCTCCATCTTTAGCACGGAGCTAAAAAGAAGCTAATGTTCTTGTTCTGCAGATCAACAGGTAAGAAACACACTTAAGACTGTCAGAGTGGCGTCAAAAAAAGCAAGCAAAGCAAAGAAGGCGAATGGTAAGCTCGGAGTGCAGCCGTCGAAAAGCCGGTCCGGACCGGGACAAGTCTTGATGTGTTCGCTGCTTTTACGACAACGCGCGGCCGCTTGGCGACTTATGTAACTAACGGCGAGCTGCTGGATGAGGGAGGGAAGTAAAAAGAGAGGAGGAGAAGGAGGAGGAGGGAGGCAGGAAAGCTTTGAATTCACATGGCAGCTCACATTTTCGCTCGGGACAGCAATACAAAGTGCGCGAGCGAAGGGGGCTTCTGGTTCGGGAGGAGGGGGTACGATTCGGGCTGCTACCGCTTGGCCGCCAAAGTGAGCCGGGGAGCCCGCGGCGAGACCAGACGAGACACGGCGGTCGGACAGACGCGGTTGCGGTCGCCTCACAAGTAGTAGGTTGTTTTGTTGTCTGTCTTCTGTTTTAACAGAGTTGTTGGCATTGATTTTCTGCCCAGTGTGCTCGTTGTTTACTTTGCTTTCATTGATAAGTTTTTTTGTGAGGGTAAAGTGTTGGAAATGGTGCTTTCATGGATCAAAGCACTTGTTTTGCACCTCTTTCATTGTTGGGTCTGGGGGTGGGGTGGGGTGGGGGGCATGGACCATGATTGTTGCACCCCCTTTTTTCCCCCTTATCAGCTTTGAAAGTGAAACTCATCATGGCCTAATGTTTGTTGCAACTTTGCATGATGGATGCCCAAAAGCCTTTTATTTGCAATCAACTTTGCTCACCCCCCCCCCCCAAATCAAATGCCACCTTCACGAACCTAACCCCCCCTTCCTACTTCATTCCTCCCCTGTTGTAAGAAAGTGTGATGTTCCTTTGAGATAAGGGAGCCCGGGGTAGGCATGACAACTCTGTGGGGAGAGCAGAGTATGCGAGGCCAGCACAATGAGGCACACACTGCGAGCAAGGCTTTTTTAACACAGTCCTTCCACAGTTCTCCAGTCACCGCTTCACCCCTTTTTTTTTTTCCCAAAAAAGAAAAACAGAATTGCTCATGTGCGCCCACTTTTATGCATCATAACCTTAACCTTCAGGAGTTGATTCAAAGCTTACCCTACCTCATTGTAACCCTGGAGCAAAGCAGTAGATTGGCTTTAAAACGTATCATCACTGTGCCAGTAAAACATATGTTCAACAGTTTTTTTTGTTTGTATACGAAATGTGAAGGAAAAAAAAAACAATATGGTTGTTTTCTTGTTTGTTTTCAGTGAACAACGATGATACACATCTTTAACCAATCATTGTGGAGTTAGAAAAAAAAAAGACCAACGTTTCGGCATCTTAGACCCTAATACATCGCCATCAGTCATGTCAATCCTGCAAAATTTGGAGTAGCACAACAAACCATGTAATATGTGTACGTTTTTAGAATTTCAGGAATTTCAAAATTCCATTTTTTTTTCTTCATTTCATAGCAACGATACACATCTGCAGGTTCACCCTGTAGAGTTAAAAAGTGTTCAAGGAAAGGAAAGAAAAAAAACAGAAGAAAACTACTCGCCAATGAAAAGCATGTATTTCCTCAATTTGAGCTTCCGGTTCTCATCCAAAATGCAATAGAAGCCCATTTTTGCTGATTTTAATGGGCAGTGATGATACCCCGTGTGGGTTAAGCTTGTGGAGTCGAGAAAAAGTTTCCAACTACATTTCAACAATGTGCACCGGGGAAAAAAAATGCACACTAAAAAAAAAACATACTATCCAAAGCAAAGTGTTTATTTCCACATTCTGTGTTTATAGTTATGATCTGAAGCAACCGTCGGTTGACCCTGTGGAGCTGTAAAAAGTTAGTTGTAGTGTCTGACGGAAAAAAAAGTATGTTTCAGCCACATTTTATATGCCTTTTGTTTTATACAAAACAAAATAAGTCATTGTTTTGTTTTATTTTACCCTCTCTCCATTGGACAGCGACAAAAATGCATCTGTTGGTTAACCCTGTAAAGGAATTCAGGAAGATTGCTCTGGAAAATGATAGCGTGTAATGAAAAGTGTCGACTTGCCTCAGTTTGTCTGCTTTTAGTGTTGATCTGACGCCCAAAGAAAAGCTTGTCTTGGTTGCTGTGGGTTAACGTTGTCATGTTGAGAAAAAGTGATCAAGTGTGTTTCAGCATCTTGAATCCTTAAAACTCTTACCCGAATGTCCAATGAAAATCACAGGTCTCCACATGTTGTGGGTTTCTTTTGTACATCGTCCGAAAAGCCACAGAAAGTCATTTGTTTAGCCTTCCCGGCTTACCTCGTGCAAGTGAAACATTTTCAACCACGTTTCAATACCTATTAAGTCTCCGTAATTATTACTCAAAGCCACGGCTTTCAAATATGCCTGAATTCAAGATAAGTCAACTTTGCTAGTTTTTTCTGTTTAAACTTGTGGAGTTGTAGGAAGTTTGGTTGAGTAACCTACATTTTGAAAAATAAGCACGAAAACTCATGTGTCCAATGAAACGCCCAGAAGTCCATGTTCTGTGCGTTTTCTGCGATTTAAAAAAACAAAAAAAAAACAAAAAAAAAACATTTTTTTGTGCGGGGTATCTAAAATGTAAAAAATAAATCCAGTTGTTTTTCTTTGGACAGTGATGATGCGCACCTTTTGGAGTTGGGGAAAAAAGTAGTGACTTAAATGAAGGTAAATTAGTTCTAAAAACCGTCGTGTCTCATGAAAAGGAAGTATGCCCACATTTTGAGTTTTCTGTTTTGTGTCCCAAACTGGCAGAAAATAAGTAGGCCTTGTTTGTCTTTTCATTTGACGGCGACAATAAAGATCCCCTGGCGGGGTGAAAAAAATGTTTCAGGTGTAAGCATTTTTTTTTTAAAGTTGAGTTTAATCATGGAAAATGAGCATTAAATCCTTGGTGTCCAATGTAAAGCACGTAACTTAAAATCGTTTTCTGCTCTCTTTGATTCTCAGCTATTTTCTACATGTTTATCTTATAAATTGTGGCTGTATCTCCAAATTTTGCAAGATTTTGTCCATCAAGACAAAATATTGTGACTTAATTGATTATATTCCCCCCCAAATATCTGCAACCAGATTGACGTAGTCACAGCTCCTCAGGGCTCAGTGTTCAGCCAACTTTTTTTTTTAACGGACTTTGTCCTGTACCCTAACCTTCTCACACGTTTCACAGCGTCCCGTTAAAAATCCACCACACCGAAAGTATCTCTATAATAATGTCAAATATTGCTCCTTTTCCGTCCAGGCACTGGATGTTATTGTCTCACGGCCTTGTTCGAAGCCACTATTAAACCTCAAACCAGTTGATGACCTCTTAAATAGAACGTCTGCTTATAAAACGCTTTCCCGTATGTGTGTGTGGGAGAGAACACAGCACTTTTGTGTGTGTTTGAGTGTGTGTGTGTGTTTGCGCGCGCTCGCATTATGGAGACAACCACGGATTACTCATATGGCTGCAAGATGTGAAGCCTCTGCGGTGCAACTGGGCCGAGGAGAAAGTTTTCTGGTCGCGTGGGAGAAAAGTGCGAGGGCCTCGGACACGGGAGTGAGTAGGGGAAAGTCGCAAGCGCTTGGAATGCATCTCGCCATCATTTTATTGACGGTTTGACGCGCTGTACGACACGGAGGAACAACTGTAGTGATTTTGCGGGCTGCCGCGCGTTTGTCTTTTGGTCGCTTCCGAGCAGCTCGGCGTTACGGGGGGAGGACGATGGGGAGCGCAAGTAGACATTACTCCTGGCCCGTTCAACTTTTGAGGCTGGATGGCGGTGGCCACGATCTCGTGGAGCTTCATGATGCACGACACTAGGTAATTCGCATCTGACGATATGAGTTTAAACAAGTTTGTCATTTATGTAGAGATTGTTTGGAACTTTCCAACAGGGCTTTGCTAACTTTTTCGGTTCAAGAATGACATTTAAAAATTCCTCCCAGGGACCACATATTGCAATATTGCATATAAACAAACGGTAAATGGGGTTAATTCGAACATACACGAGACATAAAGCCACAGGCGGAGATTTTTTTTTTTTTTTTTCTGTGGTGCTGCTTAATCAAATGGCTTTGAATGAATTTGACTGATCAGTTTCACTGATTTGATGTTTATATCCGTGTAGGTATTTTGTGCGTTATGTGGAGGTGTGTGACGTACATATCGGATTGCACTTCTTGATGAATAGTTTAATTGTGAAAGCTCGTAACTATCGGCATTCAGGGTGTTTTAGTGTGTGTGGGGTTTTTTTTTTTTTTTTTTT
>NW_017805034.1:507055-558077 GCF_001891065.2 Hippocampus comes
ATCAAATGCCACCTTCACGAACCTAACCCCCCCTTCCTACTTCATTCCTCCCCTGTTGTAAGAAAGTGTGATGTTCCTTTGAGATAAGGGAGCCCGGGGTAGGCATGACAACTCTGTGGGGAGAGCAGAGTATGCGAGGCCAGCACAATGAGGCACACACTGCGAGCAAGGCTTTTTTAACACAGTCCTTCCACAGTTCTCCAGTCACCGCTTCACCCCTTTTTTTTTTTCCCAAAAAAGAAAAACAGAATTGCTCATGTGCGCCCACTTTTATGCATCATAACCTTAACCTTCAGGAGTTGATTCAAAGCTTACCCTACCTCATTGTAACCCTGGAGCAAAGCAGTAGATTGGCTTTAAAACGTATCATCACTGTGCCAGTAAAACATATGTTCAACAGTTTTTTTTGTTTGTATACGAAATGTGAAGGAAAAAAAAAACAATATGGTTGTTTTCTTGTTTGTTTTCAGTGAACAACGATGATACACATCTTTAACCAATCATTGTGGAGTTAGAAAAAAAAAAGACCAACGTTTCGGCATCTTAGACCCTAATACATCGCCATCAGTCATGTCAATCCTGCAAAATTTGGAGTAGCACAACAAACCATGTAATATGTGTACGTTTTTAGAATTTCAGGAATTTCAAAATTCCATTTTTTTTTCTTCATTTCATAGCAACGATACACATCTGCAGGTTCACCCTGTAGAGTTAAAAAGTGTTCAAGGAAAGGAAAGAAAAAAAACAGAAGAAAACTACTCGCCAATGAAAAGCATGTATTTCCTCAATTTGAGCTTCCGGTTCTCATCCAAAATGCAATAGAAGCCCATTTTTGCTGATTTTAATGGGCAGTGATGATACCCCGTGTGGGTTAAGCTTGTGGAGTCGAGAAAAAGTTTCCAACTACATTTCAACAATGTGCACCGGGGAAAAAAAATGCACACTAAAAAAAAAACATACTATCCAAAGCAAAGTGTTTATTTCCACATTCTGTGTTTATAGTTATGATCTGAAGCAACCGTCGGTTGACCCTGTGGAGCTGTAAAAAGTTAGTTGTAGTGTCTGACGGAAAAAAAAGTATGTTTCAGCCACATTTTATATGCCTTTTGTTTTATACAAAACAAAATAAGTCATTGTTTTGTTTTATTTTACCCTCTCTCCATTGGACAGCGACAAAAATGCATCTGTTGGTTAACCCTGTAAAGGAATTCAGGAAGATTGCTCTGGAAAATGATAGCGTGTAATGAAAAGTGTCGACTTGCCTCAGTTTGTCTGCTTTTAGTGTTGATCTGACGCCCAAAGAAAAGCTTGTCTTGGTTGCTGTGGGTTAACGTTGTCATGTTGAGAAAAAGTGATCAAGTGTGTTTCAGCATCTTGAATCCTTAAAACTCTTACCCGAATGTCCAATGAAAATCACAGGTCTCCACATGTTGTGGGTTTCTTTTGTACATCGTCCGAAAAGCCACAGAAAGTCATTTGTTTAGCCTTCCCGGCTTACCTCGTGCAAGTGAAACATTTTCAACCACGTTTCAATACCTATTAAGTCTCCGTAATTATTACTCAAAGCCACGGCTTTCAAATATGCCTGAATTCAAGATAAGTCAACTTTGCTAGTTTTTTCTGTTTAAACTTGTGGAGTTGTAGGAAGTTTGGTTGAGTAACCTACATTTTGAAAAATAAGCACGAAAACTCATGTGTCCAATGAAACGCCCAGAAGTCCATGTTCTGTGCGTTTTCTGCGATTTAAAAAAACAAAAAAAAAACAAAAAAAAAACATTTTTTTGTGCGGGGTATCTAAAATGTAAAAAATAAATCCAGTTGTTTTTCTTTGGACAGTGATGATGCGCACCTTTTGGAGTTGGGGAAAAAAGTAGTGACTTAAATGAAGGTAAATTAGTTCTAAAAACCGTCGTGTCTCATGAAAAGGAAGTATGCCCACATTTTGAGTTTTCTGTTTTGTGTCCCAAACTGGCAGAAAATAAGTAGGCCTTGTTTGTCTTTTCATTTGACGGCGACAATAAAGATCCCCTGGCGGGGTGAAAAAAATGTTTCAGGTGTAAGCATTTTTTTTTTAAAGTTGAGTTTAATCATGGAAAATGAGCATTAAATCCTTGGTGTCCAATGTAAAGCACGTAACTTAAAATCGTTTTCTGCTCTCTTTGATTCTCAGCTATTTTCTACATGTTTATCTTATAAATTGTGGCTGTATCTCCAAATTTTGCAAGATTTTGTCCATCAAGACAAAATATTGTGACTTAATTGATTATATTCCCCCCCAAATATCTGCAACCAGATTGACGTAGTCACAGCTCCTCAGGGCTCAGTGTTCAGCCAACTTTTTTTTTTAACGGACTTTGTCCTGTACCCTAACCTTCTCACACGTTTCACAGCGTCCCGTTAAAAATCCACCACACCGAAAGTATCTCTATAATAATGTCAAATATTGCTCCTTTTCCGTCCAGGCACTGGATGTTATTGTCTCACGGCCTTGTTCGAAGCCACTATTAAACCTCAAACCAGTTGATGACCTCTTAAATAGAACGTCTGCTTATAAAACGCTTTCCCGTATGTGTGTGTGGGAGAGAACACAGCACTTTTGTGTGTGTTTGAGTGTGTGTGTGTGTTTGCGCGCGCTCGCATTATGGAGACAACCACGGATTACTCATATGGCTGCAAGATGTGAAGCCTCTGCGGTGCAACTGGGCCGAGGAGAAAGTTTTCTGGTCGCGTGGGAGAAAAGTGCGAGGGCCTCGGACACGGGAGTGAGTAGGGGAAAGTCGCAAGCGCTTGGAATGCATCTCGCCATCATTTTATTGACGGTTTGACGCGCTGTACGACACGGAGGAACAACTGTAGTGATTTTGCGGGCTGCCGCGCGTTTGTCTTTTGGTCGCTTCCGAGCAGCTCGGCGTTACGGGGGGAGGACGATGGGGAGCGCAAGTAGACATTACTCCTGGCCCGTTCAACTTTTGAGGCTGGATGGCGGTGGCCACGATCTCGTGGAGCTTCATGATGCACGACACTAGGTAATTCGCATCTGACGATATGAGTTTAAACAAGTTTGTCATTTATGTAGAGATTGTTTGGAACTTTCCAACAGGGCTTTGCTAACTTTTTCGGTTCAAGAATGACATTTAAAAATTCCTCCCAGGGACCACATATTGCAATATTGCATATAAACAAACGGTAAATGGGGTTAATTCGAACATACACGAGACATAAAGCCACAGGCGGAGATTTTTTTTTTTTTTTTTGCTGTGGTGCTGCTTAATCAAATGGCTTTGAATGAATTTGACTGATCAGTTTCACTGATTTGATGTTTATATCCGTGTAGGTATTTTGTGCGTTATGTGGAGGTGTGTGACGTACATATCGGATTGCACTTCTTGATGAATAGTTTAATTGTGAAAGCTCGTAACTATCGGCATTCAGGGTGTTTTAGTGTGTGTGGGGTTTTTTTTTTTTTTTTTTTTGTACTGCAGACATTGAAACATACACCACTGCTCAAAAATTTATGGTCACTGAGCAGTGACCCTATATTGCAAAGAAACTTTTTTTGGTGGTGAAAAGCCGGACATCTTTAAGTGAGCCCCCTAAACTTTTTGCACAGTAGTGCGATGCATACAATGGTGTGATTTCATAACGAAAGCATGAAATTGTTTGAGTGACTCTCAACTTGTGTATGGTATTATATGCCGTGAACCTAACTTGCTCAATCAGCACATCTGTATCGCAAGACGGAATGCCATCTTCCTTTTAAGTGGGCAGCCTTTGTCGTCTGCCCCAAAAATCGGAGCCATAACAGAAGGTCCGGCTTTTGATCAGTGTATTTTTGGGTTTCGGTTCGGTTGGATTTCTATTCCATGCAATGATGTCATGTTTTGCTGTCACATCATCGGGTGTGACAGATTAATAAAAAAAAAAAAAAAATCAACGCCAGGAGCATCATCGTAGCTGAAATGATCATGATTCTACTGGTCAACAGCAAATTGTTATCAGAGATGGATTCATGTGTCCCTAAATACATTTTTAACGCTGATTTGAATAAAAAAAAAGTCTACTTTCTTCAAGCACAAGATATTTTCTTTTTTTTTTTCTTTTTACGTTTAATCAGTTAAAGCTTGTGCGATGTGGATTTTTACCATGCGTTGTAATTTATAGCTACAGTATGACATTTCATGTTGCTCAACCTAATCCTCAATTCATAAATATTACAAAATATTCTAATTATAAAAATCTGATGTGCTTGAGAAAAAAAATGAGGACAGATTCAGAAACTGCAAAAAAAAAAAAAAAAAGAAGTAATATCATGCACCAGATGGGAAAAGCTGAATAACAACGTGTCCTTTGAAAGATGCTCAGTCGGATCAACGATTGCTTTCAAACATCACACTGTCTAAAAATGTTATCACTGTTTACGGCTAAACTGTTTTCATCCCGATGTGACAAAATACTTTTCAGACGCTGACAATACAGAACGTGGCCGCCGGGTGGGAAAGATCACCTTTCACGAGCGATTTGCCGACATTTGAGTAATAGTACTCAATATCTGCCGCTGCTGGTGGGAAATCTGTCGAAGGCCCTCAAATCTAGACAAAGCTGCACGTTTCTTATGAGAGTCGAATGGAGCAACTGTGGTGTCGGTTATTGTTTTGCATTTAAATGAGTGAAGATTGTGCCCTTGTTGTTGATGTTTTATTGAGTTTTTCTCGGATACCAACCTACCTCTGGGGGGGCCGTACCGAATTTATTATTTAAAAAAAAAATGCATGATGAACAGATATGTAATTTGTAAGTTTCAAACCAGCAAATGTGTCCAGACGAAATTAATTGATTGCAATCATCGTCGTCCTTTTCTGATGACGTGCGAGGCGCTCTCCCACGAAACACCGGACACATCATTTGTTCATTGAAAGCCGGCCTTGTAATCGATACTTTTCTGTCGTCACGGTTGTGGACAGACTAGCCCATTTTTTTGTTTATTCAGCACTGTAGCTCATAAGGGAAAACACTCATTTGTCATGGCTGGTTTATTTTTAGAAAAACTTTTTTTTTTGGCGAGGCTCCCGGCGCCCGGCTCCGTCGCTAGCGCTTAGCTAACTCATACTAGGACGTCGTTGTTTTACAAGCTGCACGCATCTTTTTTTTTTGCCTCTGGTTGCTGTGTAGCGTTTTAGCTAATTATACAAAGTGCATTGATTGTCGGTTGTCTGGCTTTTAGTACATAGGGGTGAATGCTAAAAATACTGAAGCCACTCGCTGCAGTTTGTCACCGCGCTGTTTTGGATCATTTTAGGCTTTTTAACGTCAAGATTGTTATAAGCACATGTTCTTGGTTAAAGGCGAATGTCTTTTTTTAAACTGTTTTTGGACATCTCAAATGTTTAAAAAAAAAAAATCCTTTTTTTTTTTTTAACTGCTGTAAAGTAAATAATCCTGCCACGACACCAAGGAAGCTAATAAAAGTGGCGGCTAAGTAGATTTAAGCGTTTACAAGTGTTAGGGGACAGCAAATGGGGTTATAAACGTCCAACATTTTGCTTCCGAACTACTATATAACAGTCGGTCACACATGAAAGCTTATTGTGTGGACTGAAGTTTGTCCCCCATTTTTTTTTTCTTTAAATTTTGACTCAAACTGTAAACAGTCTGTTTGTACGCACATTTGGAATTCACTTAATGTATGCTAAAAACACCCTGTTGCTAATATGTACAGTAATTGACACTTTTTGACTTCCAGGCAAATGTAATGTTTTTTCCAATTCAATTTGCAATAGAAAGATCCATTTGTCCCTTTTTAAGATCCGTTCTTCCCATGGTCAGGCCCCAAAATGGACCCCGAAGTCCATTTCCACTCAGTTGCCAATTGTCAGACAAAAGATCAGCAAGCGATTTTATCGACCGCTAAGCCCTCACACATTTCTTGGCAAATTTGGTTTTGACTCTTGCCTGGTGTAGTACATTAGCGTGTGTTTATATTCCTTCTAAGTGTGGCTTTCGTCTTGGGCCGAAAAAGCCTCTGCAGAGTGTCAAACGCTGTGCCGTCGTTCAAACTCATAAATGCACAATAAAGATATTCATGCTCTGGTGTTATGAGTTCGCATTACAGGACTCGACGCTTTCCCATGAGTGCAACCCCCTGATGGTAATTTCCTCTCGTTTTTCCCACATTAAGCCATCAGACAGAGAGACAGTGAAATTAGCTTTGGAAAATGTGACCGAGGCGCAAGTGGCCTGAATGTGGTTCAACTTGTAAGTTTCTTTTTGTTGGAACACCGAAAAGGCTGATGGGAAAAGTCAAGAGTTATTCCTGCCCCCCCTCGAATGCCGCATTGTGCCCGCGTGTTTCTTTTATGGACATATCTGAATGCAGGTATGTCCGACATGACTTGCCGCAGCTTGTAGGATCAGGCGTTGACGTTCAAGAGCTGATAATAGGTCGCCGTCTTGGTCGTCAACATTTCTGCTAGTCCAAATACTTTAATCTCATTGCCAGTTTGCATGAGCACTGCACGTTATTTCTGCTTGACCTGCAGAATAGCATAGAAATGTCCCGCAGTATTTGATTTTCTTATTTTAACAATGGAAAATAAAATCTCGATTGAATCCAAGTGAGTTTTGTCAGTTCGACATGACCCCAAATCCAAAATATGATTTTTTTTTTTTTTTTTTATTTCTGCTTGACCTGCAGAATAGCATAGAAATGTCCCGCAGTATTTGATTTTCTTATTTTAACAATGGAAAATAAAATCTCGATTGAATCCAAGTGAGTTTTGTCAGTTCGACATTACCCCAAATCCAAAATATGATTTTTTTATTTTTATTTTTTTTTACACAACCAAAAAGCACAACATACCTTAATTTATCAGTTCTATGAATGAGGGAGGAAAACTGTTAAAAACTTTTTCGTTGTCTCTTTAGGGTGGGCGGGTCTGGAAGGTATCCTCTGAGATGAACCGGGAGTTCACCATACGTGGTTTTTGAACCGCAATGTTCGACAGGTGGTCTCAGTGTTACAACAGGTACCTGCTGAGATAGCGGCCTCATTTCAGCTGCTTTTTAAATCATTGCTCAGACACACTCGCACGCACACAAGCGCTCAAACCCTTTTGGCATTGTCGTCTGGCTACACACATCTGGCGACCGTTTCAACGTCGTCTCGGTCCTCTCCGTAATAGGCGGGTCAGCCATTCTGTCTACGAAACAAGGAGCAGACGTTTTATGTTGTCTCGGGTAATTGTAGCTCTGATTTGAAATGACAGTTTTTTGGGTTTTTTTTTTGCTTTGGTTTTGGGTTCCTTTTTATTTTATTTATGTATTTTTTTGAGGGGGGAGGTCAAAAAAGGAGCTGGCTGCTAGGCTGCTCATCCTGGCTTGTCCTCTCAGCTTGCCTCTGGTCCAGCTTGACATTTTGACTAGGACCCTCCGAGAAAATCCAATAAGACAGAAACTGCGGTTGGTTGGAGCTGATGCCCTGAGGCCTTTTCTCCAAGGAACATGAACTTTGGCAGAAGTTGGTGGCCCACTAACTTGGCATCAAAAGTAGATTTTTAGATTACGTTGTATAAAATTGGAATTTCTCCCGATGTGGAATTTATTTATTTTTTTAAATCAAATTCCCCACCAAAGTATTGGAGCCCTTGACCTTTATTTTCCGAATGGACTCAAAGCATTTGGGTTTGATAGCCATCATAAATATGCCAGAAGGCCAATTAAGCTTTTACTTCCAGTTATTTACATCTGGATTGGAAACACGACTTGGAAGCAAAATTTTTGGATGAACCAACGAAATGGAACACTCAAAATAGATACCTTAACCGTGACCAAGACTGAGTATTAACACAATCAAGATTGTGACTCACTGACATCAGCCAATATCTGCTTTTCTTTTGTGATGCTTTGCCAAACTTTCCACACATCCTCTTTCACTTGTCCGATTTGGTTTCGGGCACAACTCACCCCGGTCTCCTCTTGAGGATGAAAAATGCATGCTCTGTAGGGTTCACGTCTGGACTCGGAGTCTCATTAGTGATATAATGAAAAAAAATTTAAAAAGTTGAAAATGTTGAGCCTGAATGGAGTACATTACTCGGCTGCAATGGTCAGACACACTTTAGATTCAGTCTCTCGGGTTGCTCTCTGGAGAAGAACAAACGTCCGCACCGGGAAGGCGAGCTTCATCCACGCTGTGACACGACTATCCGCGACTGCTCAATACCACTCTGACGTTGAATTCAAGTTCAGCTAATTCAGAGCCATCCCATTAAAAAAAAAAAAAAAAATCAACAACTCCCTAATATGTGAATTAATCTTTAATGGCCATCCACTTTTCTTTTGTAACTTAAGGTGGCACTGATGTTGGCTTCCTTAATGGCTCAAGGGAAGCAAAAGTTTCTTGTTGACCTTGTGAAAGTTGGCTAATTTGTTTCAAAACAATGTTTGCCGGCCGAAACCTTCTGACTGGACAGAGGGCCGTCTTTCTTGTGCTCGCCTCGAAGAACGGCTCCTAATGTGGCCAATTACCAATCACTCAGTTATGTAACCATTAGCTGCACTCAGCGCTCACAACAGTCGCACTCATTGCCGTGTTGTGCGCTGCCCCCACTTAAGAGGCGAGTTTTCAGCAAACTCCTGCTTCGCGGAGGCGGCTTGGACGAAAAGAAAAGCCGCGATGAAATCAAGCAGGAACCGCGTTCACTATTGAACTGGCCGTGTCAGATTATGATTCAGACAACCACGCAGCAGCGGGACATTTTTATGAGCTGTCAATATTCTGAGCCCGAACCAGGTTGAAATCTGTACATTTTGACAAATAAATGCAATGAAAATAATACGTAACCTGTCGTGAACCGGCTTTCTTGAAACTTCAGTTGGAATTTGAACATTTTAATGCCCCACTGTGATGCGTTTGCGGTCGCGAATGTGCATTCAAGGCAAAGTGTCGTGTTTTTGTTGTAAAACTGGAAAATGTTTGTGCAGTGTTTGACAACAAGACAAAGTTGTTGGACTGCTCTCTAATGATGAGCACTTTTTTTTGTACAGTTCCTACTAAATTACAACAGTGCACTTGTCTTGCTTTTCTGAGTTAATGAGTTTTGCAGTGTGTGTTTGTGTGCAAAGAGGGTTCATTGATTGGATGTCAAGCATGGGAAGGGAGGTGGTCCCCTCCTTCCTTTTTTTTTTTTGAAATGGAAATGAAGAGGGGCACACATCTGGGGGTCTTTGTGGTAGGGAGACGAGGTGGTGGGTGTCCGAGGCCCACGGTCAGGGTGCGAAGGAGAGTGTTTGGTCAAAGAGGGTGGGATGAGGAAGCTTTCCTTTTTTTTTTTTTTTTTTTTTTTAATTAAGCAAAAAAGTTTTCTTTTTTTTTTTTTTTTTTTTTTTTAAAGGAAGGTGTCAAGAAATTGGAGAAAAAAAATAAGTGGAACGTGGATGTCCTTGCTGGCCTTTCAAGTTTATCACCGGGAAGGAGGAGGAGTGTGTGCACTGTTATGAAGACCATTCGGAAAAGGGACACATTTGAGGTAAGGTAAGAAGTGTGCGGAAGGTGATGGACAAGCAAGGAGATCATTAGCATAGACAGGAGTGAGAGGAGGAGGAGGAAGTGGGGGTTGCAAGGTGGGGGTGGATCACACGCTATCGTCAAAAACTTTATGGCTGACAGTTAAATTTCCTTGTGTGTGTGTGTGTGTGTGTGTGTGTGTGTGTGTATGTGTGTGTGTGTGTGTGTGTGTGTGTGTGTGTGTGTGTGTGGAAGAGGAATAGCACAATGGGGGGTGGTGTGCTCTGCATTTGTTCTGCGGCATGGCTTTGAGGCTTTTTACTGTTTCACACTCAAAAGTTGTCCTCTCACTTTTGTCCGCAGGCGCTGATTTCGCCACACGCGTGCATTCTTTTGCCTCTTTAAAAAAAAAAAAAAAAAAAGCAAACAAATAAACAAAAAAAAACCCAACATAATTTCAATCATTAGACTTGAATTTCTTTCATTAAAAATCGAAGGGGCCGTTTACTGGGCTGAAGTAGATTTTAACCAAAGCAAATGAGACGATTGTGACGCAAGCTAATTCTTTGGGGGCTTAGCCTTAAGAGTCCCCCCCCCCCCATACCCCTCCACAAATACACAAGTGTAGTTTTGTACAAATTGCAACATTAGATAAAAAAGTTGATATTCATGTGCTCAATCTCTTGTGTTCTGTTTTTCTTTGTTCTTTTTATTTTACGGCTAATTCCTGCACTGCAATTTGAGCAAAGTGTTTGATGTTCCACCATTTTAATTTCTGAATACGGATTGGGTGGGGGGGGGCGGATGTGTCAAGGAAGTGTCACGGGCAAGAGGAAACCGCATTGAAGCGCGTCGAAAGCATAGCGCCATTGGAAGGCTACAGATGATTATGCAAATGTAATCTGCTTAATAAGCACATCCGAAGAAGCATCCATTACAGTTATTTGCGGCCCACTCCGCCACCCCAAAATTCTTTTGAATAGACTGAACTTGAGTTTCAATTCAGTGCCGGGGATGCTCAAATGGAATTAGTTGAGGTGGCCTACACTAATATCCGATGGCAGCTGCATGGACTGCACCTGTTTTTGCTTTTGTTTTTCGGGGTGATTTGCGCAAATCGTTGTGCTGGAAATGGAGGGAATAAACATGCCTATGAATAGTTCTCTCCGGTTTAGGGATGGGCATAATAATCGACTAATTCATCTGCAATTGGAATTGAAACATCGATTCAATTTGTCCAGCCACCATACTGCTTGTTTTTGCCGCTCGGTAGCCAATTGCACACTTTCACCAAAGGACAATTGAGAGCCCGTGTCAAACCCTTGAATTTGGAAACCCCTGACTGTGGTTAATAGCGTTAACCCACCTTCAGTGTTGACGATCGTAAATACGGAACCGGTTTAACATTTTCACTTGTTGCCCTTGACCATTTTCCAAGCAGATTGGGGAGGAAAAAAAATCACACTAACCAGACCCCACACCACATGATAATCACTCAGGATAATCTTTCAGAAACATGTGGCAATCAGGCCCTTGCTGATTTGGATTGCCGGGGGGGGGGGGGTGCTCAAATGTGTCTTAATTGTCAGTATGTGTGATCGCAAATATTGAAGAGGTTTAACAATTACGATTATCAGCACTGAACTTCTGCACAGGCCAGGAAAAAAAAAATCAACCTTAACACACACTAAACCGCAGGATAATCGCCGAGGATAGTCTTTCACATCCAACAATTGGCCCTTTGCTGGATAATTTGAGCGCGACTGTCAGAATGCATGTGCCCGGTTTAAGGATTTGTTATCGTAAATATTGAACATGTCTAGCATGTATGATTGTTGGCCCTGACCATTTTCAAGGAGATTGAGGAGGGGAAAATGAAAACCCCCAAACCACAGGATAATCGCTAAAGCTAATCATCGAGAGACATCTGATAATGGGGCCTTTGCTGACTTTGTCAAACTGATCATTGCGCACCCTGCTCAAACTAGAAAACTCACAAACACTCGCGATCGTGTGACAAATTTTGACGCTCCGCTCTGAAATTGACATCACCGATGGCGGGAGGGGAAACACCCCCGCTCCCGCTTCCCGATAGTGGAGAAACGGCGCTCGGCTCGTCCCTGCAAGCAAATATCAAAGTCAACATTGTGGCCTAGCAAACTGTGCGCTTGAGCGTGTGCGCGTTAAGTTTGTCCAGATACATTTCCCGTCAGTCGGAGAGGGCGGCGGTGGCGAGGGGCCGCTTCTGCAGGAAACGTCCGCTTCTGCGCGAGTGGAAAAGTGTGCGTGTTTGTGTGTTTACACAGGCGGCGAAGAGTTGTGTCGGTGCATATGCGCCTCGTGGCCGTATTTCTTCCTTTCCCTTCTCTTTCTGTGGACGGCTTGTGTGTGAGTGATGTCATGTTTGAGATTAGCCAGACAGACAAGTGCACGTGTGTGTGTGTGTGTGTGTGTGTGTGTGTGTGTGTGTGTGTGTGTGTGTGTGTGTGTGTGGGTGTGTGGGTGTGGGTGCACTTCCAAAGCATTTTATATACCTGGTCGACTTTGGCACGTGTGTGTGTGTGTGTGTGTGTGTGTGTGTGTGTGTGTGTGTGTGTGTTCCTTTGGCATGACTTAGGTTTGTTTTCCATAATTTCTGAAGGGGGAAAAAAGGCAGATAGACGAGGCCAGAGAGTCAACAATCAACATGTTGATTTATGCCCGCTACTAGTTCCTTCCATGACGCCCCCGATTACTGCAAAAAAAAAAAAAAGTTTGTTCTCTGTAATTTGTTTTATTTCTTTTTTTTTTTTTTTTTTTTGACAGCATGAGAGACTTACCCATGCTGAGATACCTGTTGATTTACGCAGCTTGCCCGCGTCGCCCAGTATGAATATGCGCTCTGTTTGTCTGGGCCACCGTGATTTGGAAAGCTGCCTCAGCAGCCACGGGCACAACCAGACGTTATTTGGCTATTCTTGTTTGAGCAAGGTTTTTCCTGAACGCTGCCAGGGATGCGTCTGCTTGTCAGCTCGTAAAATGGCATTCCATGAATTTGATTCAGTGTCTGCTTTTGCTTTGAACAGGTTGCACTGAACGAGCGTGGTCCAACGATGTTCGGTACTTTTATGCATGTTTTAGTTTGTGTTTTTCACACTGGGGCTTCCTTGAAATAGTCATTTCTTTTGACACATTCAAGCTGTGGCTGCGTCGAATGACGCTGTAGTTTGTAAAGTAGACTTTTTATGGTGGTTTAAAAAAATATATATAGGATGGTTGGGTCTTTGCTTGACATACAGCAAGGGCCATGCAAGAATGCAAAATAGAAAACATAGCATTGCCATTTTGATGGCTGTTGACTAATCAGATGTGAATGAAATGTTTGATGGTTTGATAGCTGACCTGAAATGATCAAAACAATGATAATTGCTTCTGATTAAATATCCCGCTTCTGTAGTCCTGCCTAACCGAGAAGCAAGATTCACCCGAGACTGGTTGACAGCCAGTCGCAAGGCGTACAGGCAGACGAGAGCGGTGCCAACCAACTTGTGTGTGTTTAGGTGGTGACTGTACTTTTGGCCACGCCTTCTGCGAGCGCGAACGGGGGCGAGCGGGGCGAGCGGGTGTTTGCGTGTAATCACGTGCGTCGGGCCGTCATGAATGGTGCGTTTGAGACGGAGCGGAGTGTGGAGTTCCTCCCGGGCCAGACCAAATTGGAAACAGAAAAACAAACATCCCCCCGCCGCCCCCCCACCCTACAACCAAGTCAAGTTACCCACCCCCCTCCTCGTATACCGGCTAGTGACGCTGCCTGACCTGTCTGGCACAATGTAACAGCCTATAGTCGGACGGGACCACACACACAGCTGTGGAGCAAGGGAGGCGATGGCTGTACTGTGGTGGGAAGACATCTGTATGTATGCGGGTGTGCGCGCACACGCGATTGTGTCTCGGGCACTCACAAGTTGGAAAAACAAGCAGGAATCATGCGAAGGTTTGTCGAGAGCTCAGTGACGGATTGATGGGAAAGACAGAGCCATGGAAAGAGATTTGAAAAGTTGGTAGAGGCACACGAGTGGAAAGGATGGAGATAAGTCACGCTGGAGACGCGGCGGATAAGGAGAAAAACAGAGAACTGTGATGGAGTAAATGAATGAGGAGCCGCTAGACCCAGTCGGGGCTCCGCGGGGAAAATATTCCAACTTTTGACGGGAAAGAAAGCCCTTTTCCCATTGTGAGTGAAACAATTTTTCCATCCATCCATCCATTTTCCGATCCGCTTATCCTCACAAGGGTCGCGGGGGGTGCTGGAGCCTATCCCAGCCGTCTTCGGTCAGTAGGCGGGGGACACCCTGAACCGGTTGCCAGCCAATCGCAGGGCACACACAGACGAACAACCATCCACGCTCACACTCACACCTCGGGACAATTTAAGAGTGTTCAATCAGCCTGCCATGCATGTTTTTGGAATGTGGGAGGAAACCGGAGTACCCGGAGAAAACCCGGTGCTGGAATTGAAGTCGCTCTCTGGTCAAGCGTACAAAATACGGAAGCGGAATTTTTTTTTTTTTTGTGTGTGTCGCAGCAGCTCTTACGATGGACGGGTCTTAAATGAATCTGGGTTCTCACTGTGATATCACAATATCAAAACGTTTCAGTGTGATTTTTTTTTTTTTTTTTTTTATGGCGCAAAACCAGACTCATAGTACCGCTTCGAGATGGGAAGGTCTGAAAAATGACTCATAATTTCTGTAATGACTCATAATGCGCTTGATTTTTCTCGCCAGCAGTCTTCTGTTTCTCTTCCAAAACGCCCCGTATCTGTTTTCACATAATGACTCGCTCGCCATCGCGAATGGGCGCCGCCTTTGTTTTCTACAACCCAGACAAAAGTTCGAATGGCCACGTGGAGGGATGAGATTTCCGCCACGGCGAGGGTTATTGTAAAAGCCTACAGGAGCAATTGTCGTCTTCTGACATTGGATTGTAAACACCGAGCTCAGCTCAAAATGAAAGTTACACACACAAATCCCATCGTGACATGACAGTTTATTTTTTTAATTGACTTGATGGATCTTGAAAGGACAATAACAGGTAACAGTGTTAGCTCATTTAATATAGCCCGCCACCGCTTGTTAGACCCAGCCATCGATGCTCTTTCAATCGCTTTATTATAAAGCGAAAACAAAATAAACGCTCGTCATGCAATTTATGCCATTTAACACTCAGACCGGTGAAGAGTTAGCGAGTTAACAACCAGCCGCAAACTGGAACTCACAACAGCTAAGACGACACTCACCTTCTGATGCCGACACCCACGTCACTCACCAGGCGGGGCCCTACCTTTTAAAAGCCATACACACTCAAAGTCACATTGTGGAAGGTGAGGATGGCAACCCCAAGTGGACCACAGTAATACCTGCTTCTCACATGCACGTTTTTTTTTTTGTTTAATAGAATAAAATCTGTTTTTATCTGATTAATCTATCGGATAATCTGTAGCATGACTCATTCTATTGTTTCTGCACCATCGACCCTATACGGTGGGTAACCTACGTATATCGTGGTAGTTTTCCATGTTCCACAAATGTCACCGACCGCCATATTTCGAGGCCGTCTGGCTCTCGTTTGCGGGATGGATTCGATTTCTCCGTCTACGTTGCAGTCACATTGGCAGCGTGGCATGAAACTCTTTTTCCTTCTTCCACACGACACCCAATTTGCAAGTCTTGGCGGGGAAATTGTTTCCCGTAAAATTTGTCCTGATATAAAACGCCGTTGCATGTAAAATCTAAACCTATTTGTGTTTCTGCCTTCTTCCAGGTGCTGAAGGTGGCTTTTTTTTTTCCCCCCCTTCACAAAAATCGACAAGTAAGGATCTAAACCAGAAGTGAGACTGGACCGCCACCTGTTTTAAAACTTCTCCCGTGGATCTACAACACGCTCCATCGGGCTGCGACGCATAACAGCACCAGCAGCAGTGGACCAGAGCGAGCGGATGCCATGTGGAGTTTAAGACCCTCCTAAAGCTCCCCCTCACCTCCTCTTACCCCCCCCCCCCCCCCCCACAAAAAAAAAAAAAAAGCTGAAGGTTTGGCCGCCATGGACCTGCGTGGAGTTATGCGGCCTTGCTGAGAAAGGAGAGCTTGGATTTAGCCTGAGCTCCACTGTTACTTTTTTTTTTTAAACACCCCCCCATTCTTATCGGAGCAGAAACCTCCGGGGCCTAACTGAGCCGCTTGAACAGAACTGATGCCCAGGCATGTTTTTATAACCTGATGACCAGCAGAGGTAAGACATACTTTTAAATATGCCGACAGTAACATCCATAATTTAAAAAAAAAAAAATAAAAATAACAATAATCACCACGACTCATATGACAAATTCCTTCATTGTTAACTCTTGAACAAGATTTGATGTTAATCTATTGTATATTTTTATGTATTTAAAGTAGGCTCACCAACAATATAAACTCCAATAATTTAGATTTTGTATTAATACATCAGTTACAAAAATGTCACGGCAGTTACCTATTTTTCTCAATGAGTACAATGAAATTATCAAAGATTAAGTCATTCATTAATTCTCATGGGAAAATATTTTTTTTCCATTTGTCCATTTTTTTTAGTGTGTCAAAATGTGCATTGTTTTGTTTTGATGTTTTAGAATGTATGTTTAGTTTGTATTATAGTTATTGTATTATTATTATTATTATTTCTTACTTTTATTTTCACACTTCACACCACAATGAATCGTAACACTTTTTTTTTCAGTTTATGTTCCATGACGTTTCTTAAAACACACACTTGTCTCTCTGTCTGTCTGTCTGTCTGTCTGTATCAAATATGTATATATGTAAAACTAAAACTAATATATATCTGTACGTATGTATGTATGTATGTGTGTGAATGTATTTTGGGTGTGTGTGATTGTATACACTTCACGCCACAATGAATCGTAACACTTTTTTTTTCAGTTTGTTTCATGAGATGTTTCTTGAAACACACACTTGTCTGTCTGTCTGTCTGTCTACATATATGTATATATGTAAAACTAAAACTAATTTTATCTGTATGTATGTATGTATGTATGTATGTATGTGTGTGTGTATGTATGTATGTGTGTGTGTGAATGTATTTTGGGTGTGTGTGATTGTATTTTGGCCAGGCATATGGTTTGTGCGTATCCACTCATCATCATGAATAGATATCGTTCAATGCAATTAAAATTTATGATGAAAGTTAAAAACTCTGCTGGAGTTCTGGCCCAAAAACAACCTAAAAAAAAAAAAAACAGCAAGACTTTTGATGATGACTTTTTCTGTCATTGTGTGTTTAGATAAACAATTAGGACAAGCCTCAACATATGGGACGGGATACACACGCAAGGCCTTTTAAGCACGTGAGTGTGTGCGTGGGCATGCGTGCGTTTGTTCGTGCGTGTGTGTTTGTATGTTTTTCATTATGTGGTACAGTGGCTTTTGCTTAGTGATGTTATTCAGCAGGGCGGGTTGCTTTTAACCGCTTGATGCTTTTAGCTGTGGTCTGCGTGCGCGCTGGTGTCTGCGACTGTCTATGGGTGCGCATATTTGCGTGTGCGTACATGCGCACTTTCGCATGTACGTGCCTGTGTGTTGTGGTACTGCGACAGCTTTGATGTTGCCAGCACGAGTCGGATTTGGAACATGTTTTTGTGCAGTTCCCGAAAAAAAAAAAAAAACTGAAGGAATGTCAAGTGGAGACAACTTGATGGAGCCTAAAAGTTAAGTCGGGCTGTCATTTCAAACGCGCGCACGCGTTTCTGACGTAATGGCCCTGCGGCATGGTCAGTGCTACGTCTCTGTTTGACTGGCCGAATATTTTCACGTTTGTTGTTGTTGTTTTTGCAAATGTTACATCATAGTCAACGCAACACAGCTATACTGTACCCCACTTGGTGCAGTCTTGCGCAGATTTAGTCGACAGACAAAACAAACTATCCCATTTACCGAAACTGTGTAGGGGTCGAGATGCTTCAAAGAGGAAGCGGGCTGGTGAAAGACAGGTTTAGCGCCATCTTCAAAAAGACTAATTGCTGCCCATGGTCCATCAATGAAGTACTGCGCCATGTTTGTAAATACTTTTGCCCATGCGATGATTATGATTATTATTTTTTAAACACATTTGTAATGAATGTAATCACTTTGGACTAAGGCTGTAACAAAATGTACCCCCACAAATGACAAATCAAAAGATGCGTCTGGGCTGCGGTTGGATTGGAGAAAAAAAAATGTGTTGCCATATCGACACAATCCCCTATAAACTACACGAAACAAGTCCCCCCCGACATGTTTCTGCCTTCGGTAACTAAAGGATTTTCTAGGTTTTGGTTGATATATATAGAACGTCTGCCTTCCCACATTCTCTCCTGGGGTTGGAATCTTGCTCTATGTTCGTCTACCAGTTGTTAGCGTTTTAGCAACAGTTGTTTTCGAATTTTGGTTGTTCTCACTGTCACGCATTAAAACACTGATGCTCCATTAGGGCGGAAAAATAGGTCTCTGGAACAGGAACTGCCAGTGCATCATTCTGTAAGCACAGCCATTCGCCCTCACTATACTCACCTACACGCTCACTTTTGGCGTGAACTTTTGTTTTTTTAATCTTTGTCCGACAAACAAGTATTTCCCTGGCAGAGACATCTAAATTATGCAGACAAAGATGGATAAAGGCGTTGTCGCCAGACGTCACCGCAATTAATGACATCATTTGTTAGTTTGCTCATGATCGCCTTGTCATTTCGGCGAAATGACAGAAGTGCGTTAGGCGTTGTGTGTGTGTGTGTGTGTGTGTGTGTGTGTGTGTGTGTGTGTGTGTGTGTGTGTTGTGGGACTGGAAATGGAACAAATGGCATATTTGTAAAATTTCCTAATCAAGAGAGAGATTTCATAATTGATTAAATGAATGGAAGAGAGTAAACACAGTGCAGTTTCATTGTGGTTGCAGTTAATGTGACTTTTCCCAGGTCACTTACGCAGTCTGAGGTGGGCGGGACATGAATCCGTCCATCCATCTTGTTGGTAATTAGGAGACGAGCGCTTATAAATTAACGTTGTCAAAAATAAATCTGTGTAATTAGGAGAAAACTGCAAAATCGACAGAACCACAATGACTTTACAGGAAATTTGGAGCACCATCTTACCTTTTTTTTTTTTTCCTCCCCCTCCCAAACATCCAATCCAAAAAGCTTGTGAAGTGTGTGGAAATGTCGAGTATAAAAATGTGACCTTTTGCTTTGCTGTGTGTTTTATGAGGCCACAGTGTTATCAAGATTCTATTAACTTGTATTTGTTGCCAACCTGCTAAGCTCTTTTTCAATTTTTTTTTCTTGAACATGCTCTGAAAACCACGTTTGCTATCCAATGATGATGATGATGATGATGAGATTCAACCTAGCTGCAGCACTAAAACCAGAGGACAGTTATGTTCCCGTCCACACAAATATGGACACCGCATGCTTGAGCGGTCTGCTCACATGCCTTGACTAAACTGTTGGAGGATTTGCGATGTCAAATGTTGAACAGGTTTAACATTTTTGATTATTGGCCCCAACCATTTGCCAAACAGATCAGTGATTCTCAACTGGTGGGTCGGGGGCAGCTAGTACAAGACGTTCTGCCTTTTGCAGAAAGAAAAGAGCGGCGCTCCCACGTACAACATACAATACTGGGTAAGCGTCAGGAAATGTTGCTTATTTGTGCTCTGGTCTGCAAACTGTAAACAAATACGGTGCCGTTTAGCTTCTGGCTAGCAGATGCCATAGCTAGCAAGATGCTATCGGCAGTACGCTCAACTCATTTGAAAGCCACGATGAAAAATGTAAGTTACTGTACATGTATTTTCACAGGCTGTTTTGAAACTGCCGTGAACAAAAGCAGCTGCTCTCTTAACCACTCCTACTTCCATATGTGATTAGATGAGCCAATGCGGAACTTCCACCTCCACACACACGCACACACCTACTTCTGTCTTCCTCTGCAGAGGACAACTACTTTGGTATTTTGTTCATTTGTGGTGTGTGGTGAGCCACTGTATTGCAAGTCCTATTACTCGGTTATTAGGTTGTCAGTATGTAAAAGTAGCCAAAACGATCACATATGACGGACTCGTTGGCCGAGCTAACTTAGGTGAGCGCTCTCCCTGGCGCCATTCATCAGAAAAACGGTAACAAGACAAAAGCAGGGCCAGTAGTGGGTCCAACTTAGATTTCCAAGGCCCACTCCATTCGTCTCCCGACTGTTTCTAGCCGGACTGCGCTGAAATGCCTTAATCAAATCAGGTTTGAAACCAGCCACATTGCCAACGGGCATACAAACCCGACTCGCGGTTCAGCGTGAACTCGGCTTCCCGAGTCTGATCCTGCACGCTGGGTTTGCCTCATGAGCAATTACACTTGTGTGTTGCTCCTCGCTCCCACGCCAAGCCGAGCTACACCCGCTCACCTGCTTGTATGTGTGCCGCCACAGGGTGTGTTGTCTTTTTTTTTTCCTCCTCTCTCTCTTTTTGGCTACCACCTTATGCCGTGGCCAACTGAACAAGTGTTAACAAGCTCCGTGCACACTGTATTTATTTAATCCATATGCCGGTGTGCCGTACAGCTGCTGCTGCGAGTGCGTGTGGGAGGAAATGATTGCACCGTCAGCGCCATGGCGTTACTGAGCCTGTTTTACTAAAGGAGTTAAACATTTAAGATGCCTTTTTTTTTTTTTTTTTTTAATATGCCGTCTGCCGTTGTGTCCTGACACTATTATGGCGAAGAGCTTTCAATTACACAAGCGCTGTGGGGTATTACTGGCATGGTGCTTTCATTAGCCACCAGCTGAAGCATCCAAATTTGCCTGAAGGATAAAAAAAACAGAAGAATAATCCAGCCATCCATTTTCTATGACATTTATCCTTGTTAGGGTTATGAATGGTCCCATCTGACTTTGGATCAAGTAAATATATTCACTTTCCCTTGGCCTGTTAGGTTGGTAAATCTTCTCTGCATGTTCTGAACTCTTCTTTCAACACCGTTGTCGTCTGTAGCAAAATTAGCTGTGAGGTCTGCGCGGCCCGAGCAGCCGCGTTGTTGTTCGTCGGCTTACAAAACGAGCAGCGCACTCCTTTTTTTTTTTTTTTGGGCCTCGCTTGCCTCAGCGAGCGATGAATCAATTCCACACGGCTGCTTAATCCCAGCGACGAGCTCCACAAATGACCCAACGCGTTGCCATGTTGAGTGTGGCGGCGGCGTGCTCACCACCAGTCCACTGGCTGCCAGAGTTGCGTGGTGGAAGTTACTGGAAGTTTGGATTGCTAGTTTGGAATATCGCATGGAAACACATAGCTGCTTTGAAGAGCCACGCCACAGCCAGCCATTCACTGCGGCCCTTTTTTTTTTTTTTTTCCTCTAAATTTATTACCTTACTATGCTATATTAAAGATGTAATCATGCCAGGACAAGCTAAATATCAGCTGTCTTTATGGGCCGGTGTAAAAGGCCTCAATTGGAATATTAAATTTGGTAGCGATGGATAATTGCCCCAGAATACCTAATGCAGGATGTGAGTGTGCAAGTGTGCTAATCTCTATGGCAGGTTCCTTGCCATTAGCGCACCACCGAACAAGGCAGCAATTCATTCAGCAGATTTAACTGTGTGCGCGCGTGCGTGTGTGTGTGTAATACTGTGTGTATCTGGATGACAGGTTTCTAAATGCAGAGTTTGTGTTGTTTTTGGAGAATTGTTTCCGCGCGCCTGTCTGCACCATATGGCCCTATGTGGAAAAAGGCCTCTTTAGGGGTTTGTGTGTGTGTGTGTGTGTGTGTGTGTGTGTGTGTGTGTGTGTGTGTGTGTGCGTGTGCGTGTGTGTGTGTGCGTGTGCGTGTGTGTGCGTGCGCACACGTCTGTGTGTTGTGTGCGCACACAGCGGTCGGCTCTGCCCAGAGTTGAAGCTGTAAAAACAAAAACGTCTTGAGGAAAAGAGAGAGAAAAAAAAAGGCTGCACTCTGAGCGGTGATGTCAGACGCTACCTCGCTCACTTTCACTCGCCACCTAAAGGAATGACAATGCGGGATTTCACGCTGTCACTGTGACACCTCGCCAAATACGGTGCACAATGCTGGAAGGGAAGCGTGTTGATGATGTCATTGCTGTCCCCTCAGAGTGCCATAAAATATCTATTCGTCATATGATGTGAATAAAAATGATGTACATTTCAGTACTGTCATCACTGCTTAGTTTAACGACAGATGAAAACCAATGTTTTAGTACGGCTTCCTTACAGTCATAGCCAGTTCCCCAATACCCAGTCTGGCCAGATTTTTTAAAAAAATGGTGGGTTGGTTGTTCAGGAATAGCATCCCGTCTAAAAACTATGCCGAAGAAACCGCGGGAGTGACTCGCCGTGGTGACTCCTGACAGTATAAGCCAAAAGTCGCAGAAACCGTCAATAGTACTACGTACTCTTTGACAACTGCAGAGAAAATGTACCGGTCGGGATGAGCGTTTGACCAGGCGTCGAACGGTACCCCAGATATCAAGGTTCGGTTGCTCGCCATCACATCCGCTAACCATTTGCTGAGCTGACCTGTTTTTGTGTCTCTCATGTGAGTTCCGCTTCCGTCCCTTACCGAATGTGTTTCGTGGGGGAACCCGTCCGCTCGCTGCCAGACAGACAAATCTGAATATGAATACAGTAAATGTACCATTACACCCCCAGTGAGAGCATTGATATCTTTGGCAACAATATCGAACTATCATATCTCCAGTTACTCTGCAATTCCGACCCGTCATGTCCAACGCTTGCTGAGTATGTATTTTCAAGCCCAGTTTATCCGGCGGCCTGATAGTGTTTCTTACTTGTTTTTGGCTGGTTCCGAAATGATCACTTCTATTCGCCCACCCCCCTCCTACCCACCTACTTTTCTCGTGTTTTCTTTGTGTCCGTTTTCCTTGTGACTTTTGGTTTACTTTGGCGGTACAGTTGGCGCAGTGGTCGCCAGTACCGAGACCTGCGAACAATCAACGTCTCGCACATGCAGAAACACTTGAACGCAGTCCTTGTCGGTCGTCATGTGCTGACAGATGTAAGAAGATCGATGTGCGCCCGCAAAGAAACCTAAAATTTACAAAGCCTTCTTAGAATTTTAGTTTGATAGACTATTCAAAAAAAAAAAAGAAGGGGGGAAAAAAAAGCTTTGCTTAATTAGCTATAATTGCTCTGTCTGTAACATGTTTCGACGTGAACAAAGCAGTCATAGATCTACTTCTTTCTTGAGTGATCATAAACCTCAGACTATTAGGTCAAACAAAGGCAAGCAAAAAGCGAGTGTTTAGACGCAAAGTCCTTAGAGAAGTGGCTCACTAACTCAATTTGTATTGTAACAGCTGCAAGAAAGGCCTTTTTGTTTCTAATGGCTGCTCTCTTTGGTTTAGTTTCAACATGTTCCATCTAATGTACAACATCTGTTAGGAGAGCAGCCTCTCGTTTTGGTGGCTCCATCAAGTTTCCGCAGTGGAGTGGGCTCCCCCCTCCCCGTCAAAAAAAAAAAAAAGGTTTTAGACTTCATGTTAACATGATCGCAGAAGAAATTCTTTATTAGTCCCCTGGAGGGGGAACAATTATTGAACTGTCAACTGAGAAGCATATATCTGCCGTTTTTTAAACCTAGATGAGTCAAATAATCTCGCACCGCCTGTCGAATCAGGTCAGGTAAGACCGAGACGTCCTCTGCGAACCCCCCGAGGACTTGAATTCACGCCTGGTCGTAACGCGTCTGATTGGATCTCCCATGCAAATCAAGACCAGGGAGGCAGCAAGTCAATTGTGCTCATCGCCCGTTGATTAAAAAAGGAGAAAACCGTCGCAGCGCTCCAGGCAAAAACCCGATCGCCTGGGGCTTTTGATGCACTCTGAATACATTTTTTCAGCCAAGTGTAAAAGTCAAATCAAAAATCCTGCTCATGGTTTAGCCAATATCCTTCACTCGTGCTGCCTCCTCATGCTTGCGGCACACCCTCGTACTCAGGAAAAACCCACTTGTCTTGGAGCAAAAAATAATCAGTGGTTCTTAACTGAGGTCTGGGATCTCTCGGGGTGCGTAAACTGCAGTTTTTTTAGTGTGGGGTGTCAGCAAGGTTTTAATAAATTTCCATTTCACGACCTAGGCGCCAGCGTATGAAAGTGCATACTAAACCTATTACCACCCCTATCTGGGCCACCTAAAAGCTCTGATGTGACTGTGACATATTCCCAGCATTTTGCAAATGTTTTTTTTCTCTCCTGACAGAACACATTTGTTCTTGTTTCTATGGCTTTTGAATTGATGGGGCAAATTTCTTACCTTAAAAGGTGTCCCCCCCCACCCCCCCAAAATAAATAAATAAATTGAGGAACCCTGACGAAAAACAACGCGGAAGTAACCAGAGAGGAGTGATTTAATGATCACTAAATTCATTCCTCCTTTACTTTCCTTTTTGTCAAGCTTTTACCCATCAGGTCATTAGGTTTTCATTTGATTTCCATTGTGCCACGCAAAAGAGCAACATCCATCTCCTCTGACCTCGCCAAACCCGAAGCATCCCCGAGCTTCTAAACTATGGATTTGGCGATACCAAGTCCCTCGGGACTTGATTAACGAGACGCATCCGACTGCGGCCTCCTGCGTCTTCTCCAGGCGCGAACTCTTGTCTCATCTCAGACTCCCTCTTTGCTCGCGGCGGTATCTCGATGCAGCCAACCGTTCTGCAGCCACGTCCAAACATTTACATTTCTACTTTCAAGTGCTGTTTATATATAGCCTTATCTGCTATCGAGCACGCACCCGTTTCGCATTCAGACAGGGACGGTCGGTGAATCAAGCCTCCGTCGTACTGACATCAACACCGTTGCTATGTCCATAATAGGACAGAGGGAGTAAAAAAGAGTGCCACATAGACACAGGGAGGGGAGCTCGATGATTTGCCACCACAGTGTTTTGTGGTGAGGTGACGCATGGAACGTTGGGGACTTTAGCACACAAGATATTCTTTTTTTTTTTTTTTTTTTTTCCTCTTTTCGGTCTCACTTGTGCTATAAAAGAGCCGTACCCTTACCCCTCCACAACAAAAGCAAATGCCCGATTATCCTGCTCTAGTTATGGTTGAGACGGAGCCTATCCCAGCTGACCTTGGGCAAGGGGCAGACGGCATTCTGGACTGCTCGCCGCTCACTTGCAGAGCTTTGACCTGTGCTTTTCTCACTCAGTCATTGGAAATGAAATATTAGTTATGTTATTTTATCGATAAAGGTACTTTACAAGTTCCGCTGAATCTGTTCTTTGCATTCATCCATTCATTCTGTGACATGCGTTTGACAAAGTACCTCAAGGACCACTCTTGCTTTGAGATGTCAGTCCTGTGTCATGAAAATGAGCCACTGGTCATACTCACCCCACCGGCTCCTCCTGCGTGGCCAACGTCAAGCAGGCGTCGATCAGACTTTACGGTACTGCATTGATGTTTAGATCGCATCATAGACAAAATGCTTAACAGTCAGCCAAACTTGCCCCGTCTTTGCATGGAGGGGAAAAAAAAGTTCAAAGTAAGAAAAATACGGTCGTTGTCAATGACCATAGCAGTTGTCCTCGCATCGCTAGCTTTGCCTAATCCACTCTGGTGTCTTAAAAAAAAATTCAACCCAGTGAGACCACAGGACTGGTGACGAGCGGCTGCACGAAATGAAGCTTTAATATCCGTCACCAAAATGTTCTTTTCAGTAATGCGCCGGCCACGTGCGCTAACAGATACTTGTCACCATACACCACGCGCCAACATCACGACATTTGTCGCTTTACGACACTGACCTCCGTGTCGTAACGATCGCAGCAGTCCAGCTGGCTCTTTGAAAAGAAGCAACCACAGGGGGACACGCTTATTACAACATCTACCATCAGCGTAACGGTGAGTTGTATGTATCCTTACTAAATTGTCCGACAAAATATGTCTTGACGCGAAACCGCTCTATGGCGCAAAAAAGGTTGGGGGGAGCGCTGTAATGTTTTGCAAAAATATCAATGACCATATCAACTAATTGATAAAGAATGCCATTTTTATACGGGGGGGGGAAATTGTTGCGCAAGCCGACTTTCAAGTATGACTTTAGTTCCCAAAACGACTGGGGGGTGGGGGGGGGGGCAGGCTGAGCCACAGGGTTGCTTTGAGGTGGGTGTCCTCAACTTCAGGAAGTTGGACTTAATAGATTTCCTTGTGGAGAACAAAGCGAGCGACCGCAAAGACCGTCAAAGCATCAGCTGTATTGTGGTGCGATAGAACTCATGAAGGCAGCACTTCATCACCGAGCCACTAAAATTACACTTCAATTAAAGTTGTCAATCCATGCAATCGAGTAGGGGTGGAATGAGTCCTCCAGTAATTCGATTACTTTGGTTAAAAAAAAAAAAAAAATGTTGAGACCGTTTTTTTCCTGCCTTTAGCGCTCGCTTATTTACATGCACACTGTCAGGAAGAAGTCAAGTCCACTAACAATGACACAGCGCCAATTTGGTGAGAAGGCCAACTTGCAACCTGCAAAATAAAACTTAGCTGTCTGCGGGTAGTGTAATTCTTCTTCCTGTTTGGAAGCGCATTTCATGGTGCACCCGCAGCCTCATTTCGAGGGCTCGATTTGTCATCCCGACCCAACTCGGACCGAGGCATCCTGACCCCTCGACATCCCCGTCTGTCCAAAACAAGACAAAAAGGAGAAATACGCTCCGGGGATCTGCAGTGTGTCACAGCAGCGCGTGATGGGCCCGGAATTTGACACTCGGTCTTATCTGTGTGTGTGTGTGTGTGTGTGTGTGTGTGTGTCACGGGCCCTCGTTGTCGATGTGTAGTCAGATTGTTATCACGCCGTTTGACTTCCATCTGCTTTTAAGGCAATGAATTCACATCTCCCCTTCCTTCTTGTCTTGTGGGCCTTTTCTTGTTCTCATCTCTGGTTTTAATCGGTACTTCTCCCCCCACCCTCTCTCCCTTTTGTCTGACTGTTTCGTCTTGCGAGACTCACACATGGCCCTGTTGTCTTCTGTTTTGTTTTTTGGGGGTGGGGGGGTGGTAATTACCAGCCAGACACCAAATGCTGAATTGCAGGTTTGGCGAGTCTTACAAGCGATTGTTTCCTCAGCCAACAATGACCTTAAAACTTTTGAGGTGCGACCGGACCCCTCCGGTGTGATGTTTGATTGTCTGTCAACCTGCAACAAGAATGCAAGGTTGAGCTCCCGCCTTTCACCGGTGCATCTGGACCACTGCCAAGATTGCGGTTTATTTGACGAGAGGTGAGCTCCAGCAAATCAGGTGGCCGGCGAGCGATTTATTTATTTATTTTTATTTATTTTTAAAGGGGAGGGGCGTTCCCTCACGCTGCAACCAACGCACATTATACGACCGAGACTCTCGGGTTTTGACTCGCTGGCTAATGACACATCTGTCAGTTTCCCAGAACATGACAAAAGGGGAAGCCTCAACCAGCGCAGCCATCTTATCGTTTTTTTTTAAAATTTTTATTGATTTATTTATTTATTTTTTTTGGCAGTATGTGTGTGATTCATCGGCGGCGTAGATCAGAGGAGGATCGGGGCGTGGAATAAAAGGCAGACGGGAGAGGTTGTCAACAAAAGATAGTCGATGAAAAGATTAACGGTGTATTAACTGCTGATCTCAGCAGTCAAATCTTGTGTGTTTGTGTGCCAGCACTTTTGTGTGTGTTTTATTTTGTTTGTTCATATCTAAGGGCGTACCAGCAGTTAAGACGGGCGTGGGAATGGCAGATTGCATTCCTTCGCCATCTAAGATTGTCTACGTTTGCCTTCATTATGACTCCACACCTGAATCTATTATAAAGGAGCGGGGAGGTAACTTGGCCCATCCAAGAGTCATCATACAATGCGAGGCAATGTCCACTTAACACAATGCAAAACGCGGGCAAGAGGCGAGAATACGGAAGATCGTGCATAAACCGTTTATGTCCATTGTTCTTCAATTTGTGTCACTTGTACTTTCTAGCCAGTATGAGGGGCTCTCTGCTCCGTTTCTATCGTGGTGACGCGACACAAATCGGCCTCGGGGCTCGTCTCGCACAGAGCAGATGCAGCCCAACGTCACTGAAGTCATTGAGGGTGAGAAAATGCAGTTGCCACACGCAAATTTTACTCATGTCCTGTACCTAACGAAGCGTGTGGAACTGAAGAAAAGTTATTAGCCCAAACGTTCAACCATAATACATTTCAGAAGCGTTTCATGCAATATTGTGATCCCGCAATAGTTTTGCTCATGGTTATCCGGGCCGGGCCTAATTGTGTGAGGGTACGGCCATTATTCAACATCAATAGTGACAGTTAGCGTTTCAGTGGGGAAAGGCAAGGCACCCTTTTAGAAAACAGTAAAAAGGTGTGACGTCTTGCTGCGCGTCATCTGGCTGGCAGACGAACTGGAAAGACGTTTCGACTACTGTAGGAAGTAAACTCGGTTTGGACGATCTGCATTTGTCTAACATTTGGGAGCGCGGCTGTCACGGAATTTTCACTGTGACATTTATGGCAAGTTAGGATTCTCTTATCCCAATAAAAAAAACAAAAAAAAACAAAACAAAACAATGAATCTTCAAATGCTTGCCCCAGTAAAAGTAAGCGAATCATTCTCAAAAAAACGTCATGCAGAGAGTGAATTGTCAATGTCTGCTCTGAAATGAATTTATTGTATATGTAACATGTCCGCTATTTTTTATTATTATTTTTTTAATCTATAGACTTCATGACTCAAGAAGTACATGTTTTTGTGCCCTGCATTGTCATAACTGTTACTATTACAGTCACAGTTTCATCATCTTGGTTTTTTTGATTTTATTTATTTTTAAACACTGAGCTAGCTGTGTGCTGTGTAGTTCCTGCGGGCGGGTCGCGGCTCTTGATAAGCATCGGCTCTCGGCGTGCTTTTTTTTTTTTTTGAAGGACAGAGGAAATGAAAGCTCAGACTGAGGCCTCCGAGGCTTTTTGAACTGTCCCCGTGTTCGCTTTGTGCATTTTTTGTGTCCGTATGTTTGTTATATTCTTTGGCTCTCAATGTCACCACAGCCTCTCTCTTCTGATTGTGTTTTTTGTTGTTGTTGTTGTTTTTTAATCTACCTTGCGGCTCTTCTGGCCTTTTGTCACCGGAGTGGGACTACTTCCGGGATTTAATCCATTGGGATCACCTTGAAATACTGTAAATTATTAGCACCAAATCATTGAAACTAATAATTTCCAATTTAGTGCCATTACAAAATATTTAAATTACCGCAGTCATGTAGAATCCAATGAGTGGAAACGTAATCCGCCTGAATCGATCCTTATTGGATGATTGTGCGCGTGTTGTTATTGCACGATTTGCGTCCCACGTTTTCCCTAATTGGCGAAATTCCCCTCAAAGTCGCGGGCCGCTGCACGTGAACATTCACTTTTCTCTGTATTGCGGTCATTTATTCCTGGTCGTTCCATTAGCGGGGTCAGAACATGTTAAACCAACAGCTAATATCGCCGCGCATAGATCAATGGGAGTTTATGAGCTGCCTCTGTGTGCGTGTGCGAGACAATCCGTACGGCTTGTACGATCGCTTATCCTTGGCAGCCTGTTTAACGATAATTAATTACCCCCCGCGCATTGTGTTAGGAAGAGCTTTCCACATAGTTACCCCGAAGGTTGAATGCCCTAAAGGTGACATTTTACAGTAGTTTTGTTCACAGTTTAAAATGGTTTCCACGTGTTCGTAATGGGCTTTCGACAAATTATTGAAAGGATCAAAAATGTCAGCATAGCCCTCAAAAAAAAAAAAAAAAGCCAGTTTTGTCGTACGGCTTTTGTTACCATGTGAATTGGGTGCAGTGCTAGGGGTTGCGAAGATGCGAGCAGCTACTCCTTGCCCCGGAGAGTCATGAAAAAGGCAGGGGCACATCACGACAGTCAAAGTAACGATTTGTATTTTCACTCATGCGGGCAGCACTTCGTCAGCAAGCCCCTGGAAGGCACTTAGCAATTACTGTAGCACAGTTTTCTGCCGCCTTTATTGAGCCAAAGCACATATTTTACATTAGAAAAGTCTCACGACACTCCACCAGTCAAAAATGCCACCCAGTTTGTACTTTATTCCTTTCTGACAAGAACGAGCACTGAGCGAACATGAGTACAGGCACCGTTAGCGTCTCATGCTAGCCACTGGAGAAACACTCTTCACGAAAACAAAAATGGGACGTGACCACACATGCTATATTTGATGACATTCACACACTCAGACAGCGTATCCTCTAAAGACCATAATGGGGAAAGCGCTGTCTGTGTTTTAGTGTACGTGCGTGTGTGTTTGTAAAGTCAAAATCCAGAGCAGAGACCAGACTGCTCAGAGTTTTATAAACTCTCAGGTCACAGATTATGGAAATAACAGAAGAAATGCATTGTCTGCACCCCGCGTCTTGTGTTTCGCTATGCGACTAAAATACTCCCCAGCCGCTGAGGATAGTGATCATTTGTGTGTGAGTGTTTATTGTGTATGCTGAGCTAACCACAGACAACTTTTTTTTTTTTTTGACCGGCACTCTGTCATTGACATGGGGGCTCGAGTCATTTTACATTATTTGCATTCAATTTGGGAGTCGTATTGAAATTGCGAAGATGGTTTTGCACGGAGATCTCTCAAAATGGCCGCTTCAGAGCTGGAACAGAAGACTTGAACACAGCCAAGTTTGTGTATCGATGCTGATTTCAGCGCATATCGGTCCGGTGGCCTTCCTATGTGTACATAATTGGATCAATGTTCAATGCGCTCAGCTCAGGAGAACCTTGTAATCACACCAACTAGCAAAGCGCTTTAGGGATAATTAATAATAGTCGGACTTGATTAAAGGCCAACCGGTGTGACCCCATAACAGCAGTCTTACCGGAACAAGGTGTTAATTACACACGCCGAGCTTTGCGTCAGGATAAGACGGGAGAACAGAGCGAGGTAAAATTGACAGAACTGCGCGCGTATGTGTGTGTGTCGGATTAATTTAGAGTGATGGATGAAAGATGGTATGATAAAGAGCGGGCGCATCCACAAAAGAAGTGTGACTGGGAAGAGAGCAATTTCGTAGTTGTTTGATTTGAAAGGTCTTGGAATTAGCTTATTTGTTTTGACGTCTATGGTGACACTTGATTTATTGACTCAGCTAACCGAATGCCGCTGGATGGGACTTGCATGTTTGGTGGAGGCGTCCAATTGTGCGATACAAGAAGTTAGTTGTTTTTGTAAGAGATTGGTTGGTTAACTCATTCACTGTCGTGGGCGTCTACAGTCGTCAATTGGAACTCAACCGTTTACTGCCGCCAAGTATACATTTTTTTCACCAGTCGCCAAGTATATATTTTTTTCACCGATACGAAGAAGGCCTCACCCTGTGAAATTCAGGTTTGTAAACCGCTGTAATGACTACTTGATACCTGCAGATGACATCATTGCATCTCTCTTTATATTTGAGTTCAGCACAGCTTTTGAGTCGAAGATAAAGTTAGCATCTTCGCTTGTAAAGTTAGCATCTTCGCTTGTCATGTGATTATGTGGGCGACGGAAATGCCAACGCTTTGAAAGTCGGACACGTTTATTCACCTCGCACTTGAAAATGTTTGCGAATGTTTGATAAAGTATATCTTAGTTTGGTTGACCGATTGATTTGTTTCATTTGATTGGGATGGTTTGGTTTGATTGTTTGGGTCGACAGGGCCTTTTTTATTGGTTGGACTGGTTAGGTAAGTTGACCGTTTGGATTTGTTGGCTTGGTTGATAACGTTGACTTGATTTATTTGGCGGATTTGTTGTTGAATTCATGTTTTCATGCAATAAGGTCTTCCTTCCACAGTGCAACTACACTCCAACTTTTGTAACTTCTTCAGTTTCGTAACACACCTCTCAAGAGTCTCAGCGAAAGCTCTTTGAGTTTCAAATGCCCAGGAAAAAAAGCAAAGTAACTCTTTGCAGCGGTGCAGAGGTAATGACTCCTCTGGCATTATTTACTTGGAATCTGTTTGGCAGCGAGTTGTAGTTGCAGAGGAGTTTGAGATCCATTGAGGTCGTAGCTTCAAAATGCAGCTGCTGTCCCTCCACAGCCTCATCAATTAAAACTCCACAGTTGATCATTGATAATCCATAAGTCACACCCACACTTGGCCAACGCTCGATCAGTGCTTAAAATGTAACCCCCCCCCCCCCCCCCCCCCCCCCCCCACTCTGCCCCTCCCATCTACTCCTCCAGTAACCGTCGCTTGTGCCTGATTCCCATTACGGCTTGGCTTGGTTTCAGGCACGCATATGTTTTGTCTGTCTGGGCATGAAAGCATATGCGTTCATATACTGCACTTTTATTAACTTTTTACTTCAAAGAGGGCTAACTTGAAGTGACAAGGCAACGATGCCATGAAGTCCCATCACTGGGGCGTCACGTAATCACGTGTGACAATGACGTCTATATAACCGCTTTGTACTTTTTGAGTAACGCTGTTTTTTTTTTTCCCCCCCCGGGAAAACCTAGTTAACACTCTGCCCAAGCTAGGACCAGAAGCAAGATGACGCCTGTCCGGAAGGGTATTCTGTGATCTCGAAACATCAGTGTCAAGTTTAACACCTGATATGCCCGCCTTGTTGGGTTGAAAGCAGTTATTGCTCTTTGACATGCGTTAGAATTGTCACTCATTTGATGTAAAACACCCTGAGCTGAAGTCGTATCTATGTGAAAGGCAATGGTAAATTGGAGATAGAAGGGCGAAGAGAAATATTTACACTCACCGTCAATTTCTATATTTAACCCTTTCAGGGTCAGCGGTTTCGACAGTGGACACTTTACCGTGTTATGGGGTTACAGGTTACATGAAAGGGTTAAGGAGCATATTACAACCTTGTATGTGTTTTGCAGGGGAAACATATCCCCAGATACTTGCTGAAAAAGTCGCATTACTTATTCCTCTTTGTAAAATTCCCCAAGATGCCACAACATGGCGCCAGAGCCCTTTTAAACAGGGAAGCAGTGCATTGTGTCGACGAAGTTGTCTCGACCGCGCCTTATGTTTTGAGGAGGAGTTCAGTTTAGCCTGGGTTGTTAGCGGTAAAGGAGTCCCATATCATTTATTGTAAGCGTAACGCGAGATGAGTTTTCAATTGGGACGCACGATAACTATTGGACAGGCGGGTAGCCGACCGATATTGTGGAAAATTGCATCACGTTCATTGGTTCGATAGCAACAGAACCGGACTGATGACACAGGACACCAAAATTAGTCTGGTTACTGTCACGTTCAGAACCTCACAAGATTTAAATTAAAAGGAAAAAAAAGAAAAAGCATTTTGTTTTTCATTCTTGAATTTTCTGCATCCTACATTTTACTTCATAGTGGCATATTTTTATTATTATTATTATTATTTTAATAACGTCTTATCAATCCGATACGCCAAGTCGTCACATTTTTCTTCAGTTTGGTTCCTTTGTCATCAATTTGGGAAGTTGTAACACTCATGTCAGTGTATCCCTGAGCGGCCGTCTCCGGGTCATTATCATCAATTTTCGATAATAGTCCCCGGCTAATTCACGATGATGGAAACGATTAAGCGTCACATTCATCCTACCTGTCATATCGCGGGGGCCGCTTAGCGTTGTTTTTCTCGGAGGTGGGGTGGGGTAATTGTAGCGAGTAGCAGTTGCTGATATGCAGTGAAGTCAGTATGTTGTGGCGGCTTGCACCTAATTGTACTTGATAGTAATGGTTCCAGCCTGTGCATACAGCCTCGAGCACGCGGTGGCTGTGGAGCGGCGCTGCTAAATCGGCGCAATCCAGCTCCAATTCGGACCCCGCACGTCCTTTTGTAAGGACGCAGAGCTACAATCACATTTTTCGTTTGCCATTTAGGTTTTATTGATGGATTTCTTTTGAGGATTTTTCAACGCCTCCCTATACACGATACGTTAAATGGATTGACCAAACGGGGACACAGTAGGATAAAAGAGAAACAGAATTTTTTTTTTTGGGGCACTTTGTCTTAATGTCAGACAACAGCATACCTTCTTCCACAAGCATAGAAAAATGATTCCGAAGTGCTTCATCTCCAAATTTACATAGCAGGAGTGTTAAATCTGTTGAATGTTAGTTTGATTTGTAATTGTAGTTTTCCCTATCTCTAATATTTACTGTATTTCGGACTTTATTTTTCCATTTTCAGTTGTTTGTGGATCCCTTCTTTCAACTGTTTTTTTTTTTTTAAGTTTTGTATCAGCATGAATTTAAACAGGCTCGTCCTTCCAGTTCAGTGTGTGAAAATCAGCAATAAATATAGTTTGTATACTCCAGAATTGTATCTCTACAGTCAGTCAGAGTGATTTATAACGCAGCATCATGGCGAAGCAGTGGTTAGTCTGCCTCTTAGTTTCGAGGTTCTGGATTTAAATCTTGGCTCGCTTGCCTGGGCTTTTCTCCCCATCCAGCGGCTTGCTTCCCGCATTCCAAAAAACATGCTTGTCATGTTATCTGAAGAGCAAATTGTTCAGAGATGTGAATGGTTGTTTGTATTTGCGATTGAACGGCAAACTGTCCCCAGGGTAGTCTGCCTCTTGCCAAAAGCGATCTGGGATCGCTTAATGAGGACTCGGGGTATGGAATATACCTCAATGTACATATGGGGCTATACTTGGGCATAAATGCAGCTTCCTGTAATTGGCATGCCACGGCGACAAATGAGTTCGGATGACATTCGCAATTTTAGCGCCCTCATATGAACGGACGTCTGTCGCCTGGCAGATGGAAACACAGTTTGGCCACTCGCGAGGTCCTTTGAGTCGGGACTTTTTGCGTCATCGCTTCACCACAACGATGTCGTTTTCCACTTTGTGTGTGTGTGTGTGTGTGCATGATGAATTCTGACTTGGGTGTGGTGAGCATCAGATGAGATTTTCCTCTGCTCCCCGCACTCTATCTTGGACAGACAGACACACACGCACACGCGCGCAGTGAGTTTGTGCCAGGGTTGGTTGAGGCGTGGGCCCTGGCAGACATGAATTACTTTATTTTAATAGTTGCATGGCAAAGAAAGAGAAGGAAAACTGTTCTCTCAAGAGCACAGTCTTTTTTTGTCCGCAGCTCTCTTTCTGATTTCATTCAGCCATTTTGCAAAACAAGCGTATTGCAAGTGAGAAATAATTTGACCTGCAGTCCATTCTTAGGCACTCACTATGCCTCTCTGTGTTGTTTCTGTTGTAACCTGCAGACAAATTAGCTTAGGATACAACTAAGTGCAAGGCAGAGCGCTGTTTTTACTTCGTTGCAAAAATATATATTATGACATTTGGCCAATTATATCATTGATATAATTGGCCAAATGTCACTCTGATGTCGTAGGACCAAGCGTTCGGTAGGTATCTTGATGTATATTGGATGATTTTCTTCGACTGTGACTTGATCATCATGCAATTGCTGATTTTTGAAAATACCACTTTGATATCGTATTTGAAGTGACTTCTGTTCGAGAGATATCTTGATTTCGAAGTACGTTTCTTGGGTCTTCCCCACCCTTTGTGTCCATGTCGTCCACGACTACAAGTAACACAGCGCGCTTTCTCCATCTTCTTAGCGATGGTGAGGAAGAAGAATCCCCCTATCCGCAGTGTGGGAGGTGAGGAGGAGGAGGAGGAGGAAGAGGGGAGGAGGCCGGCGGGCGAGGAGGAGGAGGACGGCGAGGAAGACGAGGGGCGCGTGGGAGCCGAGGCCGACCGAATAAGCCGCCCCTCCGAGCCCGAGGAGCGACTCCGGGGTGATGAGGAGCCCGACGAGGAGGAAGAGGAGGAAGGAGAAAGTGAGTGCATTTCCTCGTCTCTCTCGCCCTCATCCGTTGGCAACGAGGAGCGAGGTGGGAGGAGGGGAGGAGGAGGCGGAGGTGGAGGTCGGCCTTCGCAAGGAGGACTCAAACCGGCCGTGTCGGACCCCGAAGACAAAGTGGCCAAAGGCGAGCCCCGCGGTTCGGACGGCAGGGCGGAGTCGGCCCCGGACACGCCGCCGCTCTCCTCCAGCCCCTCCCCCAAGCTGCAGGACTTCAAGTGCAACGTGTGCGGTTACGGTTACTACGGCAACGACCCCACCGACCTGGTGAAGCACTTTAGGAAGTATCACCTCGGCCTGCACAACCGCACACGGCAGGACGCTGCCCTCGACACACACATCCTGGCTCTTCACAACATGGCGCCCCCCCACACACCTCTAGGTAACTCCTAGCTTGGCTTGTTTTGCACCCTCTTTGTGTGAAGGGCTCGTAAAAGGCACAAAGTAGCAAGTAAAACAGTGTGTCTGTGGGGTTTGTCAAAGGGCAGTTCATTGAAAAGCAAAAAAAAAAAAAAAAAAGGCTGTGAACAGCTTCTTCACGCCTGCCTCTCCGCCACATCAGAGGCATCACAGCTGTGCCTTCATTTCTTCGCCTGTGACTTTCAGGCAGGCAGAACTCACAGGAACGTGTTCACACACCTGCCCATCCCTCGCACAATTTCCCAAGCGTTCAGGGCAAAATTTCTATGTGGTCTTATCTCATCGGCCCTAGAGTTGGAAACTCTCAAAAAAAAGAAAATGTTCACCCGCCCCAGACGTGGCAAACGTTGCACCAGATAATGAGAATGCGTATTGCTGAAAAGTGACCTTTTTTTTTTCAAATATGTTTTGATTTTCCACGAAATCCTATGAAATTGCATCGAGGATGTTTCAGAGCGACTGTTCACTGCGACTTTGTATTTATTTATTTTTTTGGGTCAAGACTCTTATGATCTGATGAGAATTTGGTGGAAAATTATACTCAATGTAGCTCACTCACCATGAACCTGACATGAAGCCCCCCTCACACCGCCATTTTGTCGGATACAATCGTTTTTTTCACACAAATGGCCACGGGCAGTGACTCTCGGCTGTCGGCCCCGCCATTTTCTTGTGCGCTTCACGTGGCGCTCCAGCCACATTGAGCCTCTTGATACGCGAGAGGCTAACAAAATCACGGGTCCATTTCTTTATCCTTAATTGTACATTTTGGTGTGATTGTGAAGTTATATTTTGTTCTATTCATCTCTTCTCTTTTTGTGTGTAATTGGAACGTGCAACCTTTGATGTATTTTGATGGTTGTAGAACGGTTGCATTTCAATGTCAGGTTGCTTGTAAAAACAAAAAAACTACATCTTGAAGTGTGGTATTTAAAGGCATGACATTTAATGTGAAGCAACATTAATCTAATCTATGGCATTGTTTTATTTTTATTTATTTTTTGCTCCTGGCCATCCGAGTCCCACAACCTTTGCAGTTCTGACTCGTCCGTCCACCCTTGTGTGTGCTCTCAGTCATGCAGGTAGGAGAAGGGCATAGGAACCAAACCAAAGAGTCTGGCATGAGCAGGCCGGAGCTCCACCATCAGCAACAAAGGACAGTGATGATGAACGGCACTTATGACATTCAGGTGAGGAGCAACACTGATGCGATTGGAATATACAGCGTTACCTTGACTTGCGACTTCCTACAGCGGCATCGGAACCCGAATTTGGGATGAATTGGAATAAGCAATCGCTAACTTCTGCAAATCAAATATCCTTCCGCCCACTCTGTGTTTTCTTCATGATTTTTTTTTTCTTTTTATTGAACAGTCTGCCAAACATTTTAGATTGACATCGATCACGTCCATCCTCCACTCGGTGTTTTCTTCATGATTTTTTTTTCTTTTTATTGAACATTCTACCAAACATTTTAGATTGACATCGATCACGTCCATCCCAATTCATAGTGATACTGAATTTATCCCCCTGCCCTAATTGCATGTATTTCTAAGTTTTATATCTTAACGTTAAAGTTATCTCTCGTCATAACATCGAGGGTCAAGGAGAGCGAGCGTTGAGCGTACCTGAACGGTCGAGTTTTGCCTTCGAGGATTTCGCCAGATGAGGAAAAAAAGCCAATGAAAGGAGTCTCTATTCTCTTATTCCCTCGTTCTTTCTTTCTCACTCTCTTTCCCGCATGCGTTTGGAAAGTTCCATGCTGTCATTTGCTAAGATGGGATTCCCGGTGAGCCAGTGCAATTTTAGCGAGGTGGGGGGATGATAGCGATAGGGGGAAAAAATGTCAAGATGAAGGGTTACTTCGCAACACTGCAGCTGTCACACATGCAACGGAGCTCAGCTTTTGCTTTTTTTTTTTTTTTTAAAATCTGCTGCCAAACTTTTCAATTTTCATTTCATCCATCTGTAGTTTTTTTTCCCCCCACTCACCTTGTCCCGCCCTGCGACTTGCAACGTTATCCCTCTCGACAAAGATTTGTATTTGGGTGGCATTAATTGATCACGTTGTTTGCTGCCTCAAGAAGTCCAAAAACAGCTCGCACTCTTCCAAATCTTCTGTTGAATAAATCGCCTTTTGGGGGTGGGGAAGCCTTCAACATGTGTGAATACACACCAATTTTGGCCATCCTGAGACAAATATTTTATAGTTCCCACAGAGGACCCGCTCAATATCGACCCATGAAAAGTTTGCCACCTTTTATCGATTAATGCAACAATTTTTCTCAGGCTCCCCGTCTGAAATGAAATGAGGAAGTATGCCATTTTGGTTTGAAGCAGACATTGGGGCCAAGTTACAGGGCTCATACAAATTACAGGTATCATATATATTTTAACGGTCCTCAACTGCGCCGACATAGAGCTCACTCGGTATCGTGCCCCTGTTCGAAAAAGAGAGCCCCTGAGACACTTGCTTGTTTGTCGTTCCTGTTTACCGTCATTCCACCGCTAATGCCGAGCCCAATTTTGCTGCGTAACTAAAGACGTTTTGTTCACAAACATCAAAGAAAGTCATTCCTCCTGGCCGATGGCCATGCACGAACACATGATGTCATGTTTCTGGTTTTAAATTCAAAATTCTAGCAGCCACATCTGGATTTTCCAAAAGGATTTCTTTTGCATTGACAAACTGCCGCCGCCGGACCGCCTACCGTCCACATGAGACCGCAGATCTGCTCGCAGATAAATCCACGTCGTACGGTAGTAATGTCATTGTAAGCCCCTGCGCTCCCGATCTAGCAAGAAACACCGATTGTGTTTGGATCATGACACGCATCCTCAGTCGAGCTGCCACATCAAATCTCTGTCATTCCGATTCACCGGGATGAAGTGGGAATCCATATGATGGCGGGGTGGAACAAAAGAGGCCAAGAACTGGAAATTCAACTGTTGTTGTTGACGACCAGAATTTAATTGGAGAGCGTTTCTTTCCCCATGAAAAGCTGCACCCTTGAAACACAGATTTCCCCATTGCAGCACGGGTCCGACACTTTGACGGTCGTGCTCCGTTAAATCGATTGGACAGTGCTGAACATGTTAGACCAGGGTTTCCCCAACGTTAATTGTCTCGCAAATTAGTTTCATTTCTACTATGGACTGAAAGAAATATTTGCATTCAACAGGTGACGTTGGGTGGCACGCTTATCGGAATCGGCCGCAAGACCTCCGATTGCCAGGGCAACACGAACGACCAGAACTTAATTGGAGAGCGTTTCTTTCCCCATCAAAAGCCGCACACTTGAAACACAGATTGCCCCATTGCAGCACGGGTCCGACACTTTGCCGGTCGTGCTCCGTTGAATCGATTGGACAGTGCTGAACATGTTAGACCAGGGTTTCCCCAACGTTAATTGTCTCGCAAATTAGTTTCATTTCTACTACGGACTGAAAGAAATATTTGCATTCAACAGGTGACGTTGGGTGGCACGCATATCGGAATCGGCCGCAAGACCTCCGATTGCCAGGGCAACACGAAGTACTTCCGCTGCAAATTCTGCAACTTCACCTACATGGGCAGCAATTCATTGGAACTGGAGCAGCACTTCCTGTCCTCTCATCCCAACAAAGCCAAGACGCCGCCAGCCACGCCCCTCTCGAACAACGACAGCCAGAGCAAAGGGAGGAGTCCGATACTGGATGGGGCGGAGCGAGTGGCGGTCAGAGCAGAGGACGACTCCCTGGTAGGGTATTCCATCCCCATCCGGCCGGATTCGTTCGGCTGGCCGGCGGAGGGGGCGCGGGCGTACTACTGGTGCAAGTTCTGCAGCTGGAGCTGCGAGTGGTCTGGAGGCTCAGCCAAGCTTTTAGAACACTACGAGCAGCGGCACAAGATGAACATGGCAAGCCCTAACGACTCCAGAAGGGAAGGCGAAAGAGACCACATTTTGTCCAAAAGTCGCAAGGATTTGTCATCCGGTCCCCACCAAGGTAATTTAAGTGACATGAAACCTAATGAACTGCCCGGCCGTTCAGAATGGGGTTTGATTGAAGTCAACAAAGTTCCTGCATCAACTCAAAGGGAATCAATATTCTCAAATTGTCCCGTCGATCCCCGAATCGTACTTGAATCTAATCACGGTCTGGCGGAATATCTACCCCGAGGGATTATTTTGTGACCCTTCTGTCTTGGTGTTCTGCCGTCAGCATCGTGCCCTTAAAAACATCCCAGTGTTCTCGTCCTGCCAACTCGATGACCTTTTCGCCTAACGCCGCATCTGTCCTGATTCCCAGGAGACCCGAACAGCGGCGACGCCGATGCCGTGGTCACCAGCTACAACTGCCAGCTGTGCGACTTCCGCTACTCCATGGCGCACGCCGGAGACGTGATCGTGGTTGCTCCCTTGCTGCTGCATTACCAGCACAACCACTCCATCCACCGATGCTGCATCCAGCACTGCATGTACTGTCCGCAGGGCCTCTGTCAGCCGCGCAAGCACCTGGGGGAGGTGAGTCTTGGATTTCATTGGTTCTCAAACTGGGGGAGGAGGTCCGTGAGGGGTAACGGCGGGGGTCTGCCAAATAATTTGCAACTTTAGAAAAAGGGCCTATCTACATATGGGGGCCGACATACTAAAAACACAATTTGGTGAAGTGCCGACTCAACACATCATCAATATCGAGGATAAAATGTTCCAAAAATAATCCCCATGGCATTATGGTTGCACTCGGTAACCATTTTTAATCGGCTTTAGGATTATGAGGGGGACCTCAGCAATGAAAATTTCAACTTGTTAGGGGTCCCTGTACCAGAAAAGTTTGAGAACCACCAGTTTACTTCATGAAGTTAAACGGACGCCTCCATCTTTCTTTGTGTCCAAGCAGCAATGTTGTGTATGGTATCATTAGGATCATGATGCACATATCCCTGCGAGGTCTTTGATTTTCCCTGCCGAGATGAAAAACATAACCCAGCAGGGGTTTTAAATACTTAATGGAGCTTGCATCATCCTTGGTTTATTTTTTCCCCTCCCTGAATAGGTGTCCCACCCCTTTGCATGCCGGAAACCCACCTGTCCAAAATGTTGCGCCAAATTCCCTGCGTCCACCAAACTGCACGACACGGGCGGCTCCACGCCTCCTCCTCATCCCAGAAGTGACCCAAGTGTGACGTCAGCTTCTACTGTTCATCCCTCACACCCCGTTGCCTCACAAGGTAATTCATTTGGATCACCAGGAAGGGCTTAGAGTAAAATCCAATTACACAGAATGGAATAGGACAAGTTAAGAACAGAGATTTGTGTCTCGATAGTTTATAGATAATAAGTTGGATCATTAATTCATCACCAACAGTGGAACTACTGTATATATACACTACTATATAGCAGAAAATGATACATGTGCTGATCGAAAGCTGAAAATTACACCAGGAATACTATCGGCATGAATAAGAATGCATAAATATGCTACGGCGTCTTTTATTCGATGTAAATGTGAACAGCTGCAAAAATGATCAGCGGCATCCGATGTAGCGAGAAATCAAAGAAGTGTTATCGTGCCTCCTCAGGCGTCACCCACCTGTGCGACCAGTGCGCCTTCGCCACCGCCGACATCGACGTGCTGCTGCAGCACTACGATGGCTGCCACAGCCTGATCAACCTGAAGGGGGCCCCGGCGCACGTTAAGGCCGAGGAACAAGATGGGGGCGGTAGCGGGCCGGACAAGGAGGCAGGCCAGGAGTACTCTTGCACAAAGTGTCACTTCATCACCGAAGTGGAGGAGGAGATCTTCAGACACTACAGGTCGGCTCATGTCGTCGTGTCGGATGTGTTTGAAGAGCTTTGAATAAGTCAAGAAATTGAACATTGTGTTCAAATACCCAAGGTTCCTAAAACCACAACTTCAATGCTAACTCCTAGCATGTCAGTGGTGTTTTCCATTATACGTCAGCATTAGGCGAGTGGGACATTCTGGAGGCAATGTTGTTTGTAAATACAACTGTTATCGCTTTGTTTTATGTTTAGTTTGACAGTGAACTTAACTGGGATTGGTATTGAACAGCTTGACGACTCTTTATTTATGAATTATCAGTATTTTACCCAAGTGCTGCCCAGAGTGACATTTTTTATTCAAATATTGTTTTCTCTGTTGTTTCTGTGCAGGCGTGTCCACGCGTGCTGTCGCTGTCGCCACTGCGACTTCACGGCGGCCGATTCGTCGGCGCTCCTTGACCATTTCAACTCGGCCCACTGTCACGACGCCTCGCTGTCGGTAACCGCGCTGACACCGTCCCTGACGCCGTCGGCCAACGGCTGCTCGGCGCCCTCTACCTTGGCCATCAAGGAGGAGAGTAAGGGGGATCTTCGGCTCCTCTACTCGCTGGCGCCACCCGAGGGACGCCTGGCCGAAGGGGGCCGTGAGGAGATCGTCAAGAGCGAGGGCGGCGAGGAGAAAGAGAGGGAGCGCGAGAAAGGCTGGGTCCTCGGCGAGACGAGAGGCGGCGAGCAGGCCCACGGTCTTCTGTGGGTGCCCAAGGAGCGCATGGGACCCGACCCCTCCCTGTTCCCCTCACCGCTGTCCGTGGCGTTTGTTTCCGCCAACCATGAGTCCTCGCAGCAGAAGCGGGCCAGTGGCGTGGCCTCGCCCAGCATGGTCTACCTTGGAGATACCAAGTCGTTTTTGGGAGACGCTAAGCTGTACGGTGGCGGCGGGCGGCCGGGTGGAGGTGCCGCACCCAGCGGAGGGGAGAAAATGAGCCAGATGACATCCCAGCAATACACAAGCGGAGGAGGGAGTGGAGGAGTTCATGAAGTGAAAGGAGGAGCTGCTAAAGAGGAGTCCCAGTCGCTGCTGCGGGTAAGGTGGAACACGTCCACATAACACTTGCCTCCTTTTACCCTCCTGTCAATCATTTCACCCTTCCTCTTTTCTGCCACTCCCACTTAAATCAGTTAGCTTGATTATATATATAACATTTTGGTGGATTATTTTCTTATCACATCTTTATTAGCATTTTATTTGAATTCAAATACTTTTGCGAAAGTGCTGAATTACTTGTGTGCACTCACATAAACATATCCATACATTTTATGTATACCTTTTTAATATTAACATTTGTGTGAGTAACCAAATACGGTTCCTTTTCCAAAGAGCAACATTTGCTTCCTTTCATCAGTTTAACTTGGGATTAAGAACAACATAATCACCAAGTGGACAATGCCACACAGTCGCCTTAGTGACGACGTGAAGGCAAACTTTGACAGTTCCCATGGTAACCGGCCCGTCAAGTTCCACTTTTCCGTGGTTGGGAGTGTGGTGGGGGGGGGACTCTTAATTCACAAGTGATGTCATAGAGTGGCTGTAGTGAGATTGTGGTCTTCTGCAGTCTCAGAGCTTATTGGCAATGATCACATTAAAACAGCACAGGCCCACACGTATTTAGTGTGTGTGGGCGGTGACAGAGAGTAATTGCACGGCCGCGTGTCCATCGAAGTGGCAAAGCTTGAGCTCATGCGGTGCCTGAGAACATATCGCTCTGTATGAATGCACTGTACCGGCCTGCTTATTATGAAGTGTGTGTGTGTGTGTGTGTGTGTGTGTGTGTGTGTGTGTGTGTGTGTGTGTGTGCGTGTGTGCGTGCACACACGCACGCACATGATGTGTTGGCAACCACTTGGCAGACAGGCAGGGTGTGTCGGCAAGGAGTTTTACTCATTTTCTCGGGTGGGGCATAAAGAAAAGGAAAGAACATTTAGATGAGAAGCAACGAGGCGAGTCGTTAAGAGAAAAATTAACCCATTCAGAGTGAACTCCGTGACCTAGTTTCCATCTTGATCACAGTGGAACGTTCAAACCGCCACCAAAGTGCTCCAATTTGGGGTTCAATGAGCAGAAATGTGCCTCAAATGTTCAACCAGTTCGCAGTTGAAACATTCGTGTGAAATCGGCCCCGTGAGCTTTTGTTTGATGGGAGCCAAAGAACAGGAAACGGAGCTAATTGCATGGGGAAGTGTCTGGTTGTACTTACAAATCATTTGCATACTTAGTGACAGTAGGCAAACATGAAACTATGTCTTCATTCATGTCGCCGGTTAACTGGAGCCTCTCCCAGCTGACTTTGGTCTGCCGCCAATCACGCTGCACCTCCAGACAAATGACCAGTCACGGTCGCAAGTGCAGAGTTTCGGCGATTGTCCATACGGATCGTTCTTTGCATCTTTTTAGAAGTTTGACCACCTTGCTTTCCCTGGCCCATAAGAAGCCTCAGTTTCTGGTGCCACATACTTCATCCCGCAGTTTAGTGTCGTGCCCAGTGCTTTGACATTCTATTGCGATTGTATTACACGTGTTAAAAATGTGAATTTAAACAAGATTTTTAGAGTGGTGACAGTTTGAGCCTGGAATGAATTAGGTCACTCAGGCGGCAAATCTACCCATTTTTAAATGTATTCTTAAATCCAAATCAACTGTGACATTTAATATGGAGATCAAATAATAGAAAGCACTCAGTATGAGGCACAGCCTTTTTACCCCATTGCAAACCAAAATACTAAACACATTTCACGACCGTTCCTTCGGTGTCAAACAACCTTTTTCATAAAACGCGTATTACAGTCGAACCTCGTGAGAACCCACCTGGAGGGACATCTCAAATCTGTACGTTATCACGGTGGTTCCTTGTAACTATTTCCAGTAAAATGGCCGCCATCCACGGTGTATAACACAGTATGATCATTTATAGATGTAAAAACATGGACTTGTAATACAGTCTAAACATGTCAATTACAAATACGTGTTTACAGGATGAAGGGGGGGAAAAAAAAAGGATTTTAGAAGACATGAAACAAACAACTCCAGTGTTCCTACTTCATCTCTGAAAACATTCCGTCAGCAAATGTTACGCGCCATACGCAACTGCCAGTGCCGCAGACGACAAAGCCAACTGTCAATCACTTTAGGATGTGCCGCGCCCCAAAGCCATTGACAATCATCTTTCAATCTGTTGGCCTCGAACTCTGCTACGATTTTGTGGCCATTACGGATGATTGTCGAAATCGTCGACTTTGCCAATTCGTAGGAGACTCCATTTCAAAAGTGAGAGACAATTTCAGCCTTCCCAGGCAGCGACATTGGCTTTCATTTTATTACCACACACGTTTTCGGACCTCCAGAAGTACAACAATGTATGAGTCGATCTGTAGCGTTGCTAAGCAACGGAGGGGAATTCCACACTGTGCATTTTTTTCATAAGTGAGGTGCCGGCGGCAATTAGTTTCCCACGGTTCGTTGTCACGAAGGCCTTTTCGCTATTTTTGTGGGAAAAATGAAGGCGTCATCGTGAATTTGACTTTATAATGGTGTTTGTTGTAAGCGAAATCGGCAAATGGAAATGAATGTCGTGTAATCGGGACTTTGAAATGTGAACGTTATAATGGTGAAAATGTCAACAGCGTACGTTGACACAGGGTTCGACTGTATTTTGTTTTTCTGCGCGATACGTTGGCAAGCACAAACACTGTGCGAACATGACCAATTACTGTAAATCTTGCCGTAAGCGACCATACTTTATTGCTTTATCTTCAATGCAGTATTTACCCTGTGTTTCCATGGCATATACATACACAGACACACACACACACACACAAAAGTACACTTTACGCCACATACGCATGCCTGCAGAGCTGCCGTTGACTCATCATTTTGACTCATCGTCGTCGGGCAGGGCAAAGGACTGGCATGAATATTGCATCATTTGAGGTTCTTTTTTTTTTTTTGTCTATGCTCAAACCTCCCTCAAAATAATATAAATCACTATGGCAACACCCAACTGAGAAACTAATCGCAACTCTGACTTAGTCAAGTGTTTTTTTTTTTTATCATGCGCTACTGTCAAATTGTTTTATTTTTGCGGGAGGGGGAGCCTTGGAGCAGGCGAAACTGCAAAGGAGGGAGGAGGAGCTGAAGTCGTATTTCATCCAAACATGCGACAGTGGCCATTTTTTTATTCCCGCTCATCCTCCCTGTGTGCGTCTCATACGTTTATTCCCCCAGCCAGCGCATCGACCCGCCTCTTTCTTCCATTCCCTCAACTCACCTGACACAGCCAAATCAATAATCGGCAAAGGCAAGTCCAGCAAAGTAGAAAAGGTTTCTTGTAAAAGGGTCGGATGCTCGCGAAGCATTCGATTGCTGAGACGTTGCGCCTCCTGTTGCGTCGCAATTTGTGACACCGATGATGCCAACGTTTCTATTCCCGGTGTGGCTTTCTGCTTCTTTGGCTGATTTAATGAGACAAGCTTTGGAGTCTTGTTCACGTGATCATTGCACTAAAAATAAAGCTGGTCACTTTTCCAGAGCGCAGTACGTGCTCGGCTGTACAAATATACAATATGATATACGTCATATCGGTCGCAACAGAGCTGGCAAACCAGCAATCTTGCGTCATCGTTTATGGGCTGGACATGCTATCAAATAGCAACGGAGAAGAGGATCTTTTTTGAGCGGAGACGAGACTTCAGTATGGCACCAGCCCATTGAAGATTCAGGAGTAGTTAAGTTAGAGATGAAAATTGTGGATTCACCCCGTTCAGCACAGTTAATTTCTGCTAGAATGGCAAACTCTGGACGTCCCCCAGGGTTTCACTCTTACCCAGCGCGGCTCCGAAGTGCTGGGACGGGACGTGTAGTCAGATAAATGGCTATGTGTGCTCTCGGCATATCAGAGAGAACTTTCATTATTAAAGTTCTTTTCGTTTACATTTCTGCCTGACAGAGCTAATTGTGTTTAAAAACACACACACATACACACAGAGTTGTATTTTACATAAACTTCTCATTACTTTGCGTTCCATTTCCCTTCCTTTGTCTTGCATAAATCCGTGTGTGTGTGTGTGTGTGTGTGTGTGTGTGTGTGTGTGTGTGTGTGTGTGTCTCCAACTGAGCCCTCCTCGGCTTGTGTACTTAATTATCTGCGTTGTGTCCCTGCATTTGCATTCCATCTGAGTGCGTGTGTGTTTTGTAAGGAAATTAAAGCTTGAATTGAAGTTATTTTCCGTACTGATAATTTAACGTCCCGTTATATCCGCTACAGGAAATTGTGGAGCTTATGCTTGTCTGTGTATGTGTGTCTGTGTGTGCGTGAGTTTAACGGCAAGACTGAAGTGATTTAGCTCCCAAATGATGCAACTTCACTGTATTTTAAAACTAAAATAAAGTAGTACTTGTCCGCTCGTATATAGTGAACTTGAAACAATACTGTCACCTAGTGGTGTTTTAAAGGCATTGCTTTTAATCTAGTCATGAGTAATGGGGACTGAGCACCGCTGCGAGTAATTGATGCCGCTCATAAAATTTTTATAATTGCTGATGTTCGTAATTTAAATTGCAAAAATGTGACAAACCTTTAGCATTTCAAATTCTTCTCACAATGTTATCCTTTCAAATAAATGTGTGATGATTTGATTAAAAAAAAAAAAAATACGTGCATGTCCACATATACACGTGGTGAAAACTCTGATGACCGCTTCTGCTCATAATCCAAGCTAAACCGAGCTCCTTCCCGACATACAGCGCTGTTCTCCAAATCGAGATTTAGCTCTTTATCGTACCTCGATGCCAACGGACTGTTTTACGATGACGCGTCTGTGGTGCCATCTTGTGGCATCTTCGACAACTGTATAAAACGTATATCAGTAACTGTAAATTCAATTTCCTGTTCTATTCCCATCGTGTCAGTTTCCCTCTGTTGTCACTGGTACTCTGTGGTGCCTCCGCAACGAAATATAAAGCAAAAGCAAATTTACTAATTTATAATGAAGCTTTAATGTGTTTTGACATGTAGCATAGATCGTTACATTGTCCCAAATGGCGTGGGATCTGTTGGCTAATTTTGGTTCAGACTGGTTGTCATCCAAAAAGGCAATCTTTGTTGACACACACACACACACACACACACACACACACACACACACACACACACACACACACACACACACACACACACACATTTGCCGGATTGTTCCGTTTGTTGGTGTAGTGTGGTCACATTTCCCAGGACACACGCTCAAATAAACACGGCCATGCTCGGAAGGGAAAGAAAAGTGTGTGTCCTGTCTGCGTGTGGCGGCTAGCTGGCTGTTGGCTAGCCTAGAATCCGTGCTTATGCCAGTCATCACTGTGGCATCAAGGGTACAGAAACCAACGGCGTGAGAAAATCTCTGAAAGACGAACATGTAGACACCCAGTATGGAAACTTGTGGCCCAGCCAAGTAAACGTTCAAAAGGCTAACATGTAGCCACCTAGCATGGTGGCAGAAGAATATGGCGCATTGTGAATAAGGGGGGAATCGATTGACACAACCACGAAATCTTACTCGACCTAACATGTAGCCCCCTAGCGTTGTGATGAATTAAGGTCCAATGAATTCAAGCTGGTGGCGAGGCATTCCGCAAAATAAAAACAAAAAAAAAAAAAAAAAAGGAGAGTAGCAAATTTGTCACAACCTTGACGTGTCCTAAAGTGACACAGTTATTCACTTCACCATTGAATCAGCGCTCTGTAATAAGTCTCAAACAAACGCCACCCAACCATTTTATTTTATCAGCAGAGAGAAGTCCATTGTAAATTGACTTGAAAACTCTTGGGTCTTGGTTCTTTTTATTCCCCCTCCTATTTGCCTTGCTTCTTCCAACAGGTTGCTATAGTGATTCTGTCAGATGAGGTCCAGCGTGAAGGTTTTGTACGTTCTCCTGGGGAAGTCCTTGAGCGAGCTCTCTGTTCGCTGCAAGACTGCATGAAAATCATGTTTGGGTCATCATGCTAACTGGCTACATATTCGCCTTCGAATGATTTCCCAGTTGTGCTTCAGGTCTCCTTTTATCCACGTCACCACTCTCGGTTCTTTGTTCAGCTACTCCCTTGCTCGCTGCGGCGCTGCCGGGAATACCAGCTTTCGGGAAACAAATTAAACTTAGCATCTCTTTTGACTCGTCTTATTTATGACGGAGAACCCGCAGTTGTTGGGAGCCAAACGTTTTCTGAACCGGCATCTAATTACAACGCGGCGGTTCCCGTCTCACAATATGGGTTGTGCAGTAGAACGAGTTTGACGTGCGCCTAACACCCATGTCACGTCGCTGCTGGCGCCCGGCCTGGGCCTCCGTCGTGGCTATCGGGCCGGGCGCCATGACACAGATGTTCCGCCCCGGCCGCCAGTTGCGCCGGCCAGGTGTTTTTCATCGGGTTGCCGTGGCAACGCTCAAACACAGTGGTCACTTTAGCTCCTTGCTGTAATTTAGGCGTTTACATCAATTACTGTTACAATCAGCTACAGTGCACATGTGTTCTTTTAGTACGGCTTTTTTTTTTTCCTTTTTGTACCCTTGCCTGTGTGTTGTTCCTCGCTCTCTTTCTTTGTGTGTAAGGCAGGAGCGCTTCACCCCAGGCTTTGTGCGCATGCTTGCGTGCGTGCGTGCGTGCGTGCGTGCGTGCGTGCGTGCGTGCGTGCGTGCGTGCGTGCGTGTGTGTGTGTGTGTGTGTGTGTGTGTGTGTGTGTGTGTTCACACATGGAACCAATATTGAGGCCAGATGTTCATTTTGCTACAACAAGACCTCTACACGCAATATTAGCCAGCTCCACGCACACATGCACAGGCAGTACATAGCATTCTGGCAGCACTTGTGTAATTAGGAAGCTGATTGGTTAGATTAAATGTCCATCTGACCCCTGACCAATAGTTAATTTGACACCCCCTCCTGCCTTTTCACCATCTTTTCTGCTGACATGACACCCTTTTGCACAGTCGACTGACAGTTAACGTGTCAGACAATTGATTCATTTACCATATTACCAGTAGGTGCCAATTTTCTGCATCAGCCCCATGCTGTAAATTTCATTCTCGTAATCCGCTGCATATTTGTGGTCCAGTCCCACAAAGCACGATGTTGAGTGGCGCGCACACGCAAAAAAAACAAAATAAATGACGTCACGTGGCATTAAATATCGTCCCAAATGTAGTGGCTCATCTCAGATTGACAGAGGAGTGAGGAGGTAGAAATATTTTTGAGAAAATGACATGATGCTCCTCGATCTCCTCATTTCATGGAGACATCAACCAAAAATGACGTCACGTCTTTGCCACATGTAACAAATGAACCATCTGTCTACTGACTTCTATTACCCCACATGACAAGCGCTTACTTTATGTTTCAAGTGAGATTAAAGTCAAATATAAAGTCAGCACTGTGACGCTAAACAACAACAGATTCGCAGAGCACCGTGATCGCACTAGAGCTGCGGTGTGAACATAGCCTTTGAGTGTAATCAAAACAGAACGGTGAACGTGTGAGGTTTTGCGGGACTAGCTGAGGATAGCGAAACCACTCTGCAGTCGACTCCCGCGTACTCGCCGTTCGGGACTCGCCACTCTGCAGTCGACTCCTGGGTACTCGCCGTTCGGGACTCGCATGTTAACATATTTGCAGATTTTAATTTCCCCCAATCCTTTTTAGTAATTTGTTTTTGTTTGTTTGTTTTTTGAGGCCATGATTTTTTTTTTCGTGGATAACTTTATGCCATGGCCATCTGTAATTCCCGTGTGAAATTTTTGTCAAATGTAGCAACCACAACCCATTGTGCAAGAAACACCAGTTTCTGCATCTGCGTTAGCCGTCACGACAGCCGGAAAATCACTGAGGCACACACACACACACACACACACACACACACACACACACACACACACACACACACACACACACACACACACACACACACACAATAAGCTCGATCATCAGCAAACTACCGGTCATCTGCCATCTTGCAGCCTGAAATCGTTTGTCAGTCATATGGACGAATTCTTATGAAGAGGAAGGACTTTAGAGCTGCACAATCTCTTTTTTTTTTCCGTGTGTCTTTTTTGTGCAGACACGCAGGCTCAAGCTATCATCGTGACACGCTAATCCACTTCTCTTCAGACACACCCTGCTCCCCCTCAAGAGCCCTGTGTGTGTTTGTGAGCGAGCGATACCATGGCAACCCTGGCCGTCCTAGGCCCTCTTGGCAAGGTTGCCGCACTGCCCCGGTCACACGCACGTGCCTCCGCACTCTGCGTTAAAACTGTGAACGGCGGATTTTCACTCCAACGCGCGCTAAGAGGCGCACACATGCTTGATACAATGTGAAAGCTTTTTCTCCTCTCGGCA
>NW_017805034.1:558102-605552 GCF_001891065.2 Hippocampus comes
AATTCTCGCCTGTGCGCGAAGTGTGTTTATGAATTCTGCTCCACGGGCGCGATGCAGCTTGTATACCCCGATTCTCCCCAAACAGCACTTTGCTTTGTTTTCTCCCCCCACTTTCTTTTCTCGTCGACGCAACAGGATCTCACCTTCTTTTTAAACTAAAATATATTGTGTTGCACCGCTGTGGCATGTACAGACGGAATATATGAAGGGTGGATTCTTCTCGCCTTTAAAGAATTGATGAAAGCTTGCTGAGATGCTTAAGTTATTCCATGTGCGCAGAATGGTTCGAGTTGGAAAATGATGATGGGCAAAGTTGATTGCCAGCATGTGAAGAGGAAACAGATTGACGATGTCCATAAAATACAAAATATTGGTCGCGATCCTTCTCATATTTTTAGAGGATGAAGTGAGCATGAGTAGAGATGTGTAAATGAATTTTGGTGACTAACGATTATGGTTTTCTGACAATAAACAACGTTGAGCTGTTTTTTTTTTTTTTTGTAACATTAACTCTTTTCGTTTGTCGCTTTCAGAGGCTCGGGCCGGCTGCATTCGGCTGACACTGCCACTGTAATTTTTTATTTTTATTTTTATTTTTTTCCCGAAATAATAACCTAAAACGTCACATGGATAGGAGTCGCACAATCTGTTTTCTTTCAGGTCATCATATGGATTTTGTTTTGTTTTGTTTTGTTTCGTCCTTCCCCCCAGGATTATTTTTGTACACACTACCTCATCAAATGTTGGACGTAGAATTTTTTGACTTCATCAGTGGTGTGTTTGTTCTTTTAAAGTAAGACAACTATAATGCCCACTTTAAATGAGACAAGAAGTTATACAGTTTGAAACAAGACTACAGTGACTCTCCAAAAAAACTGCATGAGTTAAAATAAGATAAATACTTCTATTTAAATTAGACTTCCCTAAATCACCCAAAAGTTGTGCAAGAGAGACAAACGTGAATCTTCCCATATTTAAGCCGTTTGAACCGAAGATATAAATGCCCCAAAGGAGAGCAATACGAGTCCTGCACAGCATCGGCCACAAAAATACCGTCTCCTCCATTTTCTGATCAGCCACAATTTTTATTTTTCTCTCACATTAGACTGATGGCTTTCCAGGCCTGGTTGAATGGAAAATGTATTTTCCGGCTCATTTGGACGATGATCATTCATCATTATTTTTTTTTTTTGTGTGTGTGTGTGTGTGTGTGTGGTTGTTGTTTTTAATGAAAACATATTAGCGTATTTTAAAGCACTGCCATCTGTGGGCCGCGTGTGATTACGGCGTAAATAATGACATCCTTAGGTGTTAGCGTACCTCAATCATTTCTCACTTTGCGCCCGTTTTTCAATCGTTTCTCAAAGCCCCCGTCGTCGCCGCAGATGTTTGGCGTCGGAGACTGCGCTGCTACGGACACACACAACTACGCGCTGATACACGCTTCACACAAACATTCAGACGGTCGGGTCCCGGAGCTCCCGCTACGCGGTTCTTTTAATGGCCCAGGTGCAGTCGAACAATGGCTATGTGCCCTTTACTTGTGCGTGTGCGCGTGCCTGCGCGCGTGTGTTATTGTAAACTACTGTGCTTGCATGTCCTTGAACATTTCTTTCAATTTATCTTTAGAATTGTTGCGGCCCGCCCAGACATCTTGACTCGCACAGTTTGGCTGTGCCTTTTAAGGTCTTTATGTTCCCCATTAGTGGAATCCATAGCAATGCTGCGCTTTCACGATTCCATTCGAGGCGCTTTGTCTTCCACTCCACGTCGAGATAAAAAACGTTTTAAATAGACACGACCACCACCACCGCCACCACCCCCGCACGCCCGTAAATCCCTTAATCTACATGGTTCACTGTTCAAGAACAACCCCCTCTGCCTCAAGTTTTTGTAGTATTCATATTAGAATACATATCGTGGCTGCCCAATGACAAACCTGTACTAAGTGTTACATAATTTCGTTTTTTTAATTTTATTTTTTCCTAAAGAACAACTGCCTGAGGAATTTGAGCTCCATCCATGCAGACATCGTAATTATTATACTGTGGCACAACTCCACTGTGCAGCATTATTCTACTCGGCTAGATTCTATGCAACTGTGCTCTTGAAACAGAACATTCTTTAGTCTTCAACACAAAGTGAAGGTTGGAGGAAATATAACGTGGAAGTCGTTTTCTGGACCTCAGTTGCTCCTGCAAAAGTTGCACAGGGTCATAAGAATGTCATAAATGCCCAGAAGTTGTGCAGGTAAAAAAAAATATAGAAATGATTCACATGAAATGCCTCAAAATTTCAGTAGGTTAAAATCCGACAGTAAGGAAATAAGGGCTACTAGTTCGATAAACACTTCTGGGCCTGCTTCAGATTCGACTCCGTCCATGACAGGTGATTCAAACTATGGCTGCAGAGAATGATTATTTTCATACTTGCTTAAACTGAGTAGTATCCCCCCAATACGTTAATTGTTCTTCATTTACTGACATGGTGCCTAACATTAAAAAAATAGGAAAACGTGTTGATCGCCGTTTTCCGAAGTAAAAACCAAAACGTGCTTTCCGGGCCGGCTGCCGAAAGTCGAAAATCCAAGACCTAGAGGGTCGATGTATTTTTACTCGTGTTCCGCTTCCCGCGTGCTTTGACCACATCAAAACTTTTGTAAAACACCATCTTTCAAAGTATTCCATGCGATATTGCAACGGGGCGGCGGAAGCTTGCATGTTTGGCTTCGCAGCGAGCCATATGAGCATGCCGTGCAAAGCACATGTGGAGGATCATCGTCACGCAAAAGCCTTCTGTTTTGCACCACCACCGGGATCCCAGTGTTCTATTACCTCGAGACCACCGCCAGTGAGACACTAATCAAAGAACGATGGGAGAAGACAATAAAGACAGAGGGATGACGTGGGAGGGGGGGGAAGATACAGGGAGAGAGGGCATGGGAGAGCCGTGAGTTGGCAGCAGCTGCCGAGTTTTGAGCGGGGGTTAAGCATCACCAAAAGAACAACCTAATAAGGTCTGAAACGCGCCGCCTTGGCAGCCTTTCACTTAGTAACCCGCCTCTGCCCCCCTCGCGAGCCAACGTGACACGCCGAAGAGTTTTCCCCCGTTGTTTGGCCTTTGACGGCCAGCGTTTGCAACCGCAAAATGCAATCCTACCCGGCGCTCCAGATGTGGGGCAGCATCACCTGGCGGGCTTCCATTTGGGATGCGCGGAGCGGACGCAACTGCGCACGCGCCGCCGAGTGGCGCAAAAGAAAGATGGGAAACTTCCACGCGGACGTTTTTTGGGGTTCATCCCAAAGTGTTTAAATAGAGGAGAGGATGTACTGACAAAAGCAAAGTGAAAACCCACATGAGATGCAAGGCAGATGGCAACCAACGTTGCTCCCGTGGCATACGTTGCGATGCCTGAACGCACCATGTTTGATGTGCGGTGGGGTTCATAACTGCTGAGCCTCCTTTGGAGCCGGATCTAAAAATATCAAGCCGAAATACATTCGCCTACATTCCAACTTGAAACATTTGTCTTCGAAGCTTTTGAAGTTGTAAAGAAATCGTTGACGCTCGATTGGAAAAGAAAATCATTGCTAAGCACGGACAAGATCACTAAAGTTGAAACAAATATTAAGTAATCATTATTATTTTACGTACTTATTTTTGACTCGTCACTCTGCATGTTTTTTTTTTTTTACATTTTACATTACATTTTACATTACATGCAATTTGTTAAGTTTTGACTTAAAAAACTTTGGCCTCCTCCCACATCCCCAAACCATTTCTGCTAGATCTTTGAAGACGCTTAATCGCAGGCTCAAAGCCTGCAAAAAGCTTGCCACATATTTCTCCTTGACTTACATTAATGAATATGATGGGGTGATTATTTGATAGACGTGGTGTATTTCAGCTTGTGGCTCGTGATCTGCTTTTGGCAGAATGTCATACTTATTAACTCTTTGAGCAAAGTATCAATGCAGGGGGGGGGGGGAGTAGCGTTGCAGAAAGCCAACTTTCAAACTTCAAAATGTCTAAAGACTTAATCCAGTGAAACATTTGAGGTGAAGTGATACCCCCCGCCCCCATTATTCCCAGCAATCTGTTTAAACGTTATTACGCCTTGCATCTTGTACCTGCTAAGCCTCACGATAAGCTAGAAATCACATTGTACCGGCTCAGCCAATAAGTCCTTATCTAGTTTGGGCACCCGCGGTGCACGACTTCATTTATTTCTCCGTTTGTAATCGCGTTTTGTCACGCAAATGCCTCTTGTGTCTACGTGTGTCCGTCTGTGTTTCTTTGCGCCGTTTGTTTGTGCGTGTGTGTCCATGTGTCAAAGCTCTGTGTGTGTGTGTGTGTGTGTGTGTGTGTGTGTGTGTGTGTGTGTGTGTGTGTGTGTGTGTGTGTGTGTGTGTGTGTCCAAGGGATACTTTTCAGAGGCGGACTATTTGTAACTTTTTCCCAGAGGATGTCTTTGACAACGCATCATTTTTTTTTCTTTTTTTTTCTTCACCTTTAATGCAACAAGTTCCAAAGAAACAAGCAGTGAAATAGCCACTTTTGAGCTGTTTGCAAAGCGAAGTGAGGAATGAAAATGGACAAATCTGGCTGCTAAGTAACCGGAGAAGCCAAAAATGGAACTCATCATCTTCCCGCCGTATCCAGACAGTCAAATGAAATCACACAGGAGTCTCCTGTCCCTTGACATGCGGCCCTGTGGAAAACCAAATGAATCATGGGAGATGGAGGATAGCGTTCCCTGAGTGCCACTTGCAGCTTTCTCCCGACGATAGATGAAAAGCCGAGAATGGCAGAGACATGTTGCACTCCTGCCTTTTTTTTGTTTTTGCCGACCGACGCTAACACGAGTCTCTCCTGATGTAAGACACATGTTCTGGCCTCCGCAGCGTGTCCGCGACTGTTTAAAGCAACTTTATCGCTCCATCAGCTCGCAGACAAGGAGCGATTCATTCAGTCGGTGAGGGAAGTGGGGGGGGGGGTCGTCTATATCTGTGTGGGGGTGTGTTCATAAAATCTTTGGAATGTCAGAAATCAGATAAACTAGATGTAAAAGGTCTGCATTGATTTGGAACTGTATTCCTTTTCAAAGAACTCTGATCATTAGTCCTCAAATAGTGGCTGCATTTGACGCAGTGCCTCGTTTTTTTTCGCCGGCTGCGTCATCCACTTAAGACCCCGGGGGTCAGCAACTACTTTTCATGAGTGGTTTCGGTGATTGAAAAATAGGCTGTTGCAAAAACCACTGTACACTTGCTTTTTTGCTATTTCACGACAAGGTGTCATTTGGAAAGGCGTGAAGCCATCGGCGTTTCGACACCTTAGTTTTTGCCGTTTTTCTAATCATGGAATTTCCTTTCCCAAGGCTCATCACCTGACTTTGGAGCAGCGTTGCAAAATTTCCACCTGACAAGACGTTTTTCTGGCCCCAACTACAATTCAGCGCCAGATGCTTTGTGGTCGCCACGCTGCTCCAACGTTTTGTACGATTCGCGCGATTGGTGGCAAGTTTCCCGAATCGGGATCTGTCCTTGACAATCGCCGTGCTCCTATCCATCCCTACTGATGAAATCACCAAACTACGAGAGCAGGCGTTATCCAAAGCCAGCTGAGGGCTTCACTGCAACCTATCACCAAAAGCTTGAGACGGTAGATACTCTGGAGACACTTATCATCCCCCTTTTAAAGCAAACTGCGCCTTAAACAAAAGGATTACATTTTGATAGCGTCTTAAAAACAGTGTCACACTTGGATTGAACAAAAGCACGGCTTGATCAAGGTTTCATCTTACACACACGGAACTCATCTCCATTTAGATTCTCCGGCCTGTGTGTCCGTGCGTGTGTGGTCATCCATTGCATTGGATCAAGCGAAGAGTTTGCGTGTGCGGTGCGAGCTATTGATAGTATATGCGAGCTATCAGACGGACTTTGGGGAAATGAAAGTATTTTATTTATTGAAACCATATGATTAAAATGCATTTGTAGCTGTCGTCTGTATTTAAATCTGTGTGTGTGTGTGTGTGTGTGTGTGTGTGTGTGTGTGTGAGAGTTTGGTCTAATGACAAATAGAATGGAGGGATCAGAGCAATCAGGTTTGAATGATTACTGTGGGAGCGAGGGAGCGAGAGAGAGGCTTTTGGGCTTGGCTAATTCTAACGCGGAGATACAATAACACGAGTATTGCATCAGCTGTCTATCAGCTCTTTTATTTATCATTCTTGAACTGCAGCGCCTCATTTCATTCCGTCCCCTTTCTCACTTGATCATTTGCTGCCTTTCAATCTTGTCAGGGCGGCCACATCAGTGCCAATAATTACAGCCTTTGTTTGCGATACAGCCTTGGCACTGCCTCCTCCCGCTCGGCCGTCGTGTTTTGTGGTTCGGAAGAGAGGCTAGACTTTAGAGTTGCGGCCAGCAAAAAACGTCATCGTTATTTAGTGCATCCTTTATGTTGTCAAGGCTTTTATGGCCCTTCTTCGTCACTTACTGTAACTGGAAGCACTCTTTTTTTTTTTTTTTTCTCCCCATCCAAGAGCCATTTGACGGGATGTTATGTTGTATTTTATGATGGCGGAAAGAGCTTTCATTAGTAGTAGCGAGTATGATTCCCTTTAAAATGATGTGAGAGTGCCAAGAGCTGCAAAGCTGAAATTCGAAGCAAAATTAAGTAACATCGGGTGCAATGGTAATGTAATTTACCTGAATATTCAATATATTGTGTAAAAACAAAATCAAGCTACCTCCGCATGTCATTCGGAATGAGAATGGACTTCGGCCGCCGAAGAGCGACGCTGCTCACGTCACTGCAAATAAACGAATTTGATTACGCAGTTCGTTTCGAAGCTGGGTGGAGTCGCGGTGGACGGTGGCCTTTCCAGGGTGGCTTTCCCCCGGGGAACTTCGTCCCCCACGTTCCATGTTTAGAGCTAACCTGGAAAGAAGGCGATAAATCCTGACTTGAACAGGTGACTGTCATGATAAAAAAATAAATAATAATTAAATGTCAGTTAGAATTTTCCTTGAAAGAAATGAGTTGTGTTTGGCATTTTGACTCATTCGTTCATCTGAGGTGTTTGGGGGCGAGTGATTTTCGAGATGAGACTCCCCAGAACTGTCTGTGTGTGTGTGTGTGTGTGTGTGTGTGTGTGTGTGTGTGTGTGTGTGTGTGTGTGTGTGTGATACAAAAAAAAAAGACAAGGAGTGTCTACATATGTTCCAGCACCGAGTCCAGCCTCATAAATCACTTGAACTGGTGTTGAACAGTCAATCTCCTTCCCTCTTGTGCTTTTTTTTTGGAGGGGGGGGGTCGTTCTCACTGCCAACAGAGAGATTTGTGCTCTGTGTCTCTGTCATATAGGATTAGCGAACAGACAAAGAGAACAGAAGGAATGAATGAGGGGAGGGAAGGAAACTTAAGAGGAGAAGGAGACAAAAACCAATTCCCCGAAATCATACTCCTGCCTCCATTTTGTATGTGGTGTGTGTGTGTGTGTGTGTGTGTGTGTGTGTGTGTGTGTGTGTGTGTGCGTGTGCGTGTGCGTACGTGTATCATCTCTTCTCGGTCCGGATGTCGTCCAGATGTGCAGTGAGCTACACTCGGTCTGCGAGTCTGTAAGAGCGTGCGTGTCGTCGTCTAGCAGTTTGCTGCCGAGTTGCTTGAGAGCCAACAAGCTAACGCTAAGCCGCTTGTCTGTCTGCGTCCAGAATGGCAAGCTCCTCGTTTTTATACTAACACGTTTGTGATTATGACAGCCCCCCCCCCCCCGAAGTCCATTTCACAGGATTCATGCACACTGTAAAGCTGAAATTGAGCTGTATGTCTTCAGCCACTAGAGGGCGCATTGTTGAGTGTTGCCACATTTACATGAATGACATGTGACTAATTATCTGATTGTGGTGTGTGTGAGAGCGCAAAGCGGCGGTCATACCCTATCCCGCTTCGCTGTGTTCTGTGTAAAAGTCCAAGCTGGGTAGATGCCAGGTGGTCTGTTTAATGCCCAAATGCGGCAATTTTGCAGGATCACTCCGCTAAGAGGCTAAGCCACACGTTGAGAGTAACGGCGGAAATTGAGTGTATGTTCTTTGCATTTGTAGCCGCGCGTGGCAACTTTTAATAACATCCCTTCCGCCCTCTGTCGCATTTCTGTGGCTCGGCTTGTGTTTGAAGTGATCAGTATCTGTCCTCTTTGCTCCACTCCAAACCTGCAGCGGCCCCCATTGTTTGTGGTCGTTTCCTCTCTGTGGTACAGATGAGAAGAGAAGATATCACAGGAGGATAAAATAATGAAAGTAAAGCATCAGTGAGAAAGGGTGAATCGCCTCTTTTTGACCCTCTCCAGGTGCGACCACTCGCTCTTTTGTGTTCCTTTTAGGAAAGGGAATCTGAATACTTTTCCGTTATCAATCATCTGGAAAATAACCAATCACTACTTAGTAATTATGTTTATGTGACCGCATCCCACCGAGGGCATGCTTTGAATTCGCAAGCATCTTGTCTGTAGCTTCCATCCAGGCTGCCGTTTTCCACTCTTGCTGTCATGTGAAAAGTGTTTACCTATAAATCCATTATTCAACTGCAGTTTAAGTTACTGTCATGAGGGGTTTGGTTACAAGAAAATGCTTACAATATGTCTCTTATGTATTGCATATGAGAATTGTAAATTTTGGTCGAGATTTTAGCAAGCATCGGGAAAGTTGACCTGTTTGATTTGCTTTTGCGGGCCACATAAAATGATGTGGCAGGCCAGATCTGGCCCCCGGGCCTTGAGTTTGACATCTGTGCAACAGTTGACGTGTCGGGCCCATCCCCGCGTGACACCGAGCACCCCGAGTTCGCTTCAATCTCACGGCGACAACTCGACTGCGAACAATCTCTTTGAAGAGTCTCGGTCCTCGCATGCGTGCGCTCGCATGTCATTATTACTCGAGTGCGTTTCCGACGGATGGAAATGAGCCCGCGCTCTCGTCTCGGATTCCTTCCAATCTGCCCTGTTTTGTCGCATGATATCAGGCCCTGAGAACGGAATTGTACCCACCAGCAATCATTTTGCCTGTGCCGCCCGCACTGCTCGCGCTCTCCATCAAGTTTACTCAGCGTTCTCGACGCGGCGCGAGTCCTTTTCCTCGATGGTTTGTTCTGAGCTGGAGAAGGAGGTGCGGGGGAAGTAATACGTTTCGAAACTGCTTATTTCGCGTCACGTTTTTAACACCCGACGACCAATCCCGGGATGTACTCGACCTCTCAAACAAAGTCAACCGGGATAGGCTTCAGCTCACCAGCAACCCGAATGATGACAAGCGCCGTCGATCACGGACGCAGCTCGATTGCCAACAATGTCCGACGCGTCGGGTGTATCGCTTTCAGATGGAATAAAATTGGCTATGTGAGAATTTCAGAAACTCATATTGGGCCTGATCTGAATTGGACTCCGCAATTTCGACTCCTCATGGTAAATCATGACCAGACCCGGGTGTGCAGTTGTTTTTGATGCCTTTTACAATAAAAGTTAGTCGTATCGCTTTATTTGTCTTTGTAAATAACGAACTTCAACGGCTAAGCTTCTAATAGTATGTGTTCCCTACGGATTTATCCGAACTCTATCCCAAAGACATTTCTTGAGAACACTTCGATGGTTTCCCAATTTTAAATAGCCATTTTATCAACATCGAGCATGTCAAGCTGGCGCCATTTTCGCTCACGACTCAACGGGATGATCAAAGCCCACGAGAAGATATTCTGTAAATATCAGTTGATTGATTTATTTATTTTTTTTAAAGCTCCAGAGAGATGAGGTCAGTGACAGAGCGAGTTAGCAGATTGCTGAGATGAAGGCACTTTTACAGAGCCGGTCTAAAAGTAGCGCACGGTTTACGTCCTGCCAGTTTGTGTCTTTGATTGACGCGTTCGACGCGACGTCTTTGGAGGTGGCGGGGGCCCCCGCTTGATGCGAGGCCAGGTTTGATGGTTGGCTATGTTTGGCTCGGTGCCTCGTGTGAAGATGCCCGCTCAGGTCCAATTAGGGCCTCAGACGCAAAAAGCTCGTCCTCGGTGCCAGATTTGGACGCCCGTTTGAATTGATGTGAAGCGCAGCGTGACGATCTGTCAACGCTCTCGTCGCGTCGCGCGGCTAACGTGCCGGGTTCTCGTACGTGGCCGCCTGGAGCGAGTGGCACAAAGTTGACGCGTCGATTACGCCGCACCAGACACGCATATGGCCTCCTCCGAGGCTCGCTGATCTGTTTGGTTTGTCGCCCCAGCCGGAGCATGACCGTCAACCGCCCGAGTGCGGATGCGTGCAAGAGTATTTCTGATATTGACGAGTGAGGCTCCCATCTCCACCCCGGGGCTCTTTCCAAGTGGAAAATGTCAGATAAGCCCCAGGTGAGGCCGCCCACTTACGATCAGCGGTGCCTCGGTGCCGACATCGACTCGTTTATGCGTTAAATATGCAAAGACTACACATGCTTAAAAGCGCAGGGACGGTTAAACATTTATCGCCTCTTAGCAATGCCATTCAAGGATGTCTTAGAAATCTACCCCAAAATTACTCAATCCATACAAAGATCAGCACATTTATGTGACCGCCGCCCATTGTAAGGTGGGCCCGTAGAAGGTTACGCTTGATTAATTTCGGACCTCTCAGAAAAGTCCAGCGAGCCGGTTTAAAGGTGAGCTGAGTTTTAAAGTCAAGTCGTTATTTGCGTTGATCATCAATTCAACATCAAGGCTTCCCTGAAATTGAAAATGTCGACTTTAAACTTTTGATGCTCTTCTCGTTCCTGATGCGCTAATCGATTTGGTAGGAGCACAACCGATTCAAAATGTACTAGTCAAACATTTCAGTCAGCGAGAAATGACAGGGACAAATCTTTGTAGATTGCATTTTATTTTTGCTTTGTACTTGCGCCTCGTACTCAGCAACCACGTAAAAAAAATAATAAATAAAAAAATAACACATTTTTTTATGTGGTTGCTGGCCATACCCAAAATGTTGGAATGACAAATTAATTTTTTTGTACCGCAGTGCTGTTTGTCCTCTTAAATGCAGGATACAAACTACGGATACGAGATGTTTCAGCTGCAAACTACGTAGTTAAGTCAAGCCATTTTCAGGCATTCTTAAGCCACGCCTCCAAACTCACCATCATTAATAATGCGACCTCAGCAGCTGAAACGTTTACAAACGTCGGCGCCTCTCCATGAGCTTTCACCACACGTACAATCTTGCCGGTTGATCATACAAAAGCCGCTTCTGCTCAGTCAACTGATTGACGGACGCAGCCGAGGGACATTGCCAACTCACAGTCCGACAGCCTTTGTCAATAGAGAGGCCATTCCGCAAGGCTCTCGCGTTGCGGCTGACGTGTACAAACGCAAGTGAGCGGTCGCCTCCGCGGTAATGACGGTCAGAGGTCGGCATCTTCCATTAATTTCAGGCGGTCTTATAACTGAGGGTGATGTCAGTGGGTATTACGCGGGCGCTAATCCATTTTCAAAGTCACATTGTTGCTTCGTTACTAAATCATAGCCGTCTGAATTTGCCGTTCTTCTCAAGCAAGTGAAAACAGAGACAATCGCTCGTGACTCGTCAGATGTCAACAATTTTACGTTCTTTTCAAGATTGATGTTGTTTTGTTGAGATCAACCATATGGTAACATTTTGCAACTCTGGAAAGGTAGTTTACCTTTTGGGTATTAAATCAATTGTCCGTTTGTATAGTTTTGGGGAAAAGTTGTTCTAGTTTTGGGGAAAAGTTGTTCTTGTTGGCTAAATACAATGTCCTTAAAGCCAAACTGTAACTGCTCATTCTTTTCAAGCAAAGGAGTGGGGGACTGGGGGGGGGGCACGTTCTCTTATTATACAGCTCAGAGTATTTTCCATTTGTTTTGTCAGGACTTTGATGAGTTGGCCCTAATGAGCTAGCTGGCCTTATCATGTGTCCTTTTGGCTTCAATTTGATGGAGCGCGTTGATATTGGTGAACTACTTAACTGGGCCGCGCAGCCCCGGAGTGTTGCTCGTCTCTGGCGCTCACCCCGGTTTTTAAATTAAAAATATATCAGATGGTTGTATAACCTGGAATGTTGGGCATTAAAAAAGAAAAAGTCACAAATTAGGAATATTTCTCGCGTTGCAGTTTGGTTTTTGGATCGCCGCGTGTGCTCACGCCGCACTTTCTCTGCACCGTCTTCTGCTTGTCATTCACCTTGACCGCGTTGCCCACTCACTTCTGCTCATTTCCCGCTACCGTGACCCATGGCACCATCACACCCGCCCTCACACACCGATGCACTGTTGGAAAGTACAGACGTTACCACGGGTCCAAGGTAAGGAGGAATTTTCAATGTAACGGTTTCACCGCATCGCCACATTTGATTTCTGCCACTGTGGTCGTAAAGCACGCTTATCTAGTTCATTTCAAAACTGAAAACTCGTCAATAAATCGCCGTTATGAAAACTCATTCAGTACCAGCCAATTCTGGACCAAGTCTGAAAAGACGTTCAAAAACGTCTTTGGGAGTGAATGAGTTAAACACAACGGTAGCAGAATTGAAATGAATTGAAATGAATCAGATTTAAAAAAAACAAACATTTTTTTGCGATATTGTAATTCTCGAAGACGCACTTGGAGCTTAACTTCTTTTTTGCTGACATCCTGATGGACTTTTACGTAAGTCATCAATGTCAGTGTTTTAATAGTGTGCCTCATCTACAGTGTCCATTCTCTTCCTCGTCCTCCTCGCACCTCCTCCATCTTGTAGCACTAATTGGAGAGATGAAGTCATTTGGGGGAAGCGGCAAGTTCGCGAGGTCGTTGCGAGGTTTAATACAGTAAAGTGCCATCCATTACACGCTTTTGCTCGCGTCCCTCCTTCCTTCCCGTTGCCACTGGCGTCTCGTCGTCACAATCATTTCAATTTAACGGCTTTGCTTCCCGTTCCTCGTTTGTATCGCAATTAGGCAAATCTCTGCTTGTCCAAGAACGTTTGGAAATGAAGACATACGACCGGCGGTGTGCGCACACCTTGTTTAACGTTCCACGGTGTCAAACAATTAGCGTCGCAGGTGTTAGCGTCAGGCTGGGATGAGCTTAGTGCATGCCGGTGTTCGCAGCCGTGTTAGTTTGCCTGTCGGGTCAGTTTTGTGCTATTTTTTGACAACTTTATTCCTGACATCGCCGCCATTTTTTTTTTGCACTGCTTTAGCAACAGAGCAAGGTATCACTTAGGAAATCTGTGCATCTCTATCGAGCAGCTGTTCTTCAACTGAGCTCAAGGAACCCTGATGCTAACCTCGTAAAAAGGAAGGTTATTACATTTTTGGGTTTTTTTTCCAAGAGTAGAGCTGCCACTTTTTTTCTTTTTTTTTAATGGAGCAGCCTTTTTCAGAAAAAAAAGGCGAAATATTACAAGAATGATGATGTACGACACCGAATTGGGATCCATTTTGGGCTGTAGTCATTGCATTTAGACCGAGCATGGCAATGAACTTTAATGACTCGTCATTAAAACGCGGAACGCTAATCAACTCCACAAGGTCAGTCTTGTGATGAAGGCCCTGGCAGGCATAAATGCAAAAAGGAAGATTTGCATTTGTGTCTTTCAACAATGCACCAAAGGGGGGGAAAAAAAATCCACAAAAATTGAACTAACATGAGTCAAGCACATTTTTTGTATGAAACAAATAAACGCCTCCTTCAAATAGAGATCCTTCTCCCTGACGTCATTTCACCTACCGGGCTTCATTTCAAGCGTTCGAGTTTTGCGCAGTATTAAAGATGATCATACATCATGTTACAGCTCCCAAAAAGACAATTCCAGTCGACTCTGACAGGTCGTCGCTCCGCATTGACAATGTTGTGTGTGTGGTGTGTTTGTGTGTATACGTGTTCGTGTTCCAAGGAACCACATTCTGGATATGTTTTGCCTAAATCCAACTTTCATTCGGCATCAATTGCAATTTACCGCTCAAATTCTTATTCCCGACAGACGCTCCCAAATCAAATATCTCCTCACACCCATCTGAGGTTTCCGTCAGCATCTCCTCACAGCGGCGTTTTGCGGCACGGCGTAACGGACATTCCCTGGACCCCGAACAGTCACGTGGGGGTCGGCAGTGTGGGAATCCACCGGATGGTCTCTTCTCAGATAAACAAGAGAAATGGAGGCCCAGACAGTTAATTAGTTGTTTAATGCCAGTGGATCAGGCCGCAGGTATTAAGGGTGTACATGCAATAACTTCCTCTTGCTCGTTTTCCTTTGGGCGCTCGGAACGTGAGAAGGGGTTAAGGTTACGCTGTCCTGGATAAGTAAAGCTTGTCCGCCGATGGGATCCTCGCTCCCAGGATGAAATATGCGAACTACATTTCTCACCAATCTGGACAGTTTGAAGTGGGTCACTGTTCTCCAGACACCATTTTGTGTGCGTGTGTGTGTGTGTGGCGGGGGTTGCTTTAGACATTGAGTAATGTCCTTAACCACATGTAGAGATTTAATACAGGAGTCCTGCTGACACAGTCCACGACGACGTATCAACCCTTTCAGATTGAATAATGCATTAGAGCAGTATTTCGCCAACCTCTCAGCCAATTTTGACATGAGAGAAATCTAAAAGCATCAAACAGAGGAAAAAAAAAAAAGTACGACAACCTGAAATAAGGATGAATGCTGACGTAGTCACTGGAAGCCACGGCTTATTCTCTTACGTGCATAGGTGGATAAACAGATAATGTCAGACAAAAAAAAAAAAAAAATGGTGCTGCTTTGCTAATGTGCTCTTTTGAAACATCATTAAACGCTTCCCCCGCTCAAACGTGGAGCTCGCCCGGTGCCGGCCTCCTTGTCAACCGGCCCGGGCCTTGCTTTTGAAACCCTCTTTCGTATATCGCCACACAGCCTTTATTGTCCTGCAATGAGATTTACTCTTAAGCTCCAAAGAGAGAAAGGAAGGGGATGTAGGGGGGCTGGGGTGGGGTGGGGGGGTCGCCGAATGTGCTGCAGCGATAGCGTTTGCGCTGCCAGTCCAAAGCCTGCTGGTGTGGTCTCTTACTATAAGCTTGCTTATGTGTAATGGAGCGCAAGGTGCTCAGGGACAAACAATGGCCGTGTTCTATTTAAAAAAGAAAAAAAAAAAGACTTTCAAGCTCCACTTGCTTGTTTTTTTTATGCTAACCACTTATGTCACTACATGGATGTTTTTTTTCTTTGTAATATGTCTCCAATTGACTCATCTGAATTCAACCTGAAGTAGTCTTAAAATGGCGATTCCCGACTATTTATTTTCACGTAATTGGTTGACATCTTTTTTTTTATTCACTCCAAATAATGTCGATTTGCTCATCTTTCTATGCTGGCAACGTATACTGAAGTAAAGGGCAAGAGTGACGAGAACTAGATGGCAGAATGTACAATTATCATAGTTTTGCAAATTCAAATTCAATTCAAAAGGCCCGTATTTCAAAAAAAGGGAGTGACGTTTTCACCGTGATCTCTGGACAGCTAACCGCACTCCCCCCGCACCTTTTTTCACTCGTGAGAATAAGAGTGGGCCCGCAACACAGCCACACAAGACTTTTTATGACATTTGGAGTCATGCTGCAAAATCCATGACTTTGACATTCATGCGGAATTAAGACACATCCCTAATCCCGTCTGGTGTATCTCTCGACAGAAATGACAGTTTCCCAGGCCTTGTTACCTAGTCGCTTATCTATGAGGATTACACAATGGACGGTTTTGATGAACTCCCCAACAAGGAAGTTCTTAGATTTTGAGATCTCCTCATAAATACTCATTGCCATGGACCTTGTCTGCACTGTTAGGTTTCTTCTGCAAAGACGTGCCTTTGTTGTGCATTCATGGAGGTGCGGCTGGGTCACATGGTCAGGTTTCCTCGTAGTTGTGGCCAAAACTTTGAAGGTCCAGGGATCCTTCCACCGCCGCTCAAAAAGCCCGAGCTGGATTTAAAAACAAACCAAAAAAAATGGTTGGGGGAGGGGGCACTGATTAAATGCTGCAGACCCTGTAAAGTAAAAACAACGGCATTGTCATAAATGTCTTGTCGTCTTCCCCAGAGACGTGTGTTGTTAACAAGTCCATGACCAATTTGAATGATGAGAAAACTCACCCAAGTATCTAAAACAAGGCCCCTGAGCGATGTGGGCGTGTTTGCCGAATGCGCCGAACCTCGCCGCGCTCGACTGTTAACTGTCAATCAAATGCCGCTATGGCAGACGGCGGCTTACACAAGCACTCGGAATATATTAGCTTACATTATGAAATCACTTTAGGAGTCTCATCATCAAAAATTGAATCATTACTCGGGTCTGTAATCATAAAAAGGAGAACGCAGGCAGGCTAGCTTACACACACAGCACGGGGAATGTATTACGAGGCAAATCTCGGCTTTGACTTCGCAGGGCCTTCACTGTTTGTTTCAGTTTCTTCCCGGAGCCGTGTCAACCACGTTATAGATTCCGCCAGGCAACCGCCACATGTTGTTGGAGCGGCAATGTTTTATCTGTTCTTCTTTCTCCACACCAACAATGTTAGGCCAGCTGATAAACCGGTCCGGGGGAATTTATCACCCGGCTGCCGTCGATTCGTGTCAATTTGTCAGCGTGCGAGACGTACGCTGTTGTAGTCTTTTGGCGATAGCCGCGCCGGCTCTCGCCATATAATTTCGGAATGCAGGAAGTACAGTAGTATCGCATTTGTTGCGCCCCCTTATCTCCTCGGACTTTTTCCCAAGTCCGTCGAATGGCCCGCTTATGTATTTATCATCAATGGCGGCTCGTTGCGCAACAGTCTGCTTTGCCGTCTGTCGGTCCTCCAAAGCGCCCGGTTGTTCCTGCCAAAGCTGCCGTTGAAAACAGTCACATCACCTTTACATCCATTCAACGCCAACCTGATGATTCCGTGAAGTTCGCACAGTAGAAGCATATGCCGGTCACACAAGCGGTTGACGGTTGGTAGCCTGATTTCCAAGGAGCTTGCCTGCTCGATGGCTCCCAGATGCGGCCCGGCGCGCCGTGGTGAGTAACTTTGTGTCGACGTGTCTAACAAGCTCAGTGTATACATTTCCTTTCCATGCGTGTGCGCACGCGCGCAATGAAGAGACTGATCTGGCGAATGGGATTTTTGACTTGTCGGGACGGAATTTGGTTTTAATTCACTCGGCGAGTAGCATTCTGGGCTGATTAAATAACGGCTGATTTAAAGCGCGTCGTCGTGTGTGCGCAATGTGCTCTGGAGAAGACAGAAGTGAATCCAATGTCATTTCGTTCTGCAAGAAAAGCCTCTTTTTACAATTTATTGGAGTCTGCCGGGCGCATTTTTTTTGTTTCCTCAATGTGCTCTTGCAGAACTTTAGTGTGCTATTACATTCAAAGTCACGGTGGCAATTGTGTTGTCTAAAGCATATAATGCAATGCATTAATTAATTAAAAAATGTTTTTTCAAAATGAATATTGTATGACAAAATTCCTGCGCATTTCTCTAAAAACATGCTTTGCTGTGATAAAGGACAGCAATAAAAAACAAAAAACCTAAATGTAATACTATAAAATGAACATACCTAAAAATTCTCCAAGCGCATTATCCCTCCGCAAATCCAGTTTAAGTGCTTTCATGTGATGAGTTGGCATTTCAACGCGGAACATGCCGACTTGTGTTGTTCATGTTATTGTTGTTGCCATAAAACTCTCAGCGTCGGAAAGCTTTGTGTGCGCTCCGGGGAAGAAGAAAAAAAACAACTTAAAGATCACTGAATATTGTTGATATTTGCCCTTTGACACCATTTGTTGCACTCTGCGCTTTTTGAGCCTCCGCGTCACGTCTTCACTAGAGTAAATAGGAATCCACGTTGCTATTTTATAGTGAGATGAACGATCATGACATTTTTTTTTTAAACTAGCAGCATGTTGGCCAAGAATTAACTTTCCTTCCACCGCGGGAAAGTTCCTTCTTCGCGTTTTGTGTGTGTTTGGTACAAATGGAACAGTGTCATAGGCAGCTGATAAGTAGGTGTCACTTACAATCTCGGGAGCTAAATTACATGCTTGCCTGACATCAGTCAGGGCGACATTGGGCCACACACACACACACACACACACACACACACACACACACACACACACACTTGTATTGCCTTACCTAACTTGACGTATTGTGTGCGTTTGTGTCAGCGTCTTTCTGTCATTGCGGGGCACAAACCGTGACATGGCACCTTTTACTGGGGACGTTTTGGCTGATGCGTATGAGCACTGCGCTCGTGTGTGTACGTTTCTGCCTAACTCACCATCCCATCTGAAACTGTGGGGACATTTGTCTTTGCAGGGAAATGTTGTCCAGTCCCTGCGAAAACAAAGCGTCCCCATCTGGTCAATGTTGTGATTAGTGTGTGTGTGCGCGTGTGTGCGTGCCTCTGTCGTCTTGCCTTTCGATGTTTGTGTAGCGCACAGCCTGGCTGCTATCCTTAACAGATAAAATGTTGATTCCGCTCAAGATGAATTCTGTGCATGCGTGCGGGCGGTTTGTCCGCCCAGCGTCCCGTACGGAGGAGGGGCAGCTGCGCGGCCATATGCGAGTAATTTGGCTCGCTCGGAGAGAAGCTAAATTCTGATGACAGACACATTGTCGGGCCTGTGGAGGACGACACGCACGCGCTCGCACGCACACGCACACACACACACACACACACACACACACACACACACACACACACACACACACACACACACACACACACACACACACCATTTCTCTCACACACTCGAAGAGGAAGTGTACATCAATCAATCACCTGGCTCCGTCTCGCTACATGTGGTGACCGTATGGTGTGTGTACACACGCGGGCGCGCGCACACTCAGGGTGCTTTGCCAGCAAGAGGATTTGGATCTGTGCAGGGTCCCGTGTCAGAAAGCAACACATGTACCATAAAGAATCCCAATATTAGCCTTGTGCTGTTTATTCCATACATGTTTGGAACAGGATGTTTAATTACACCCCCCCCCCCCCTCCCCCTCCAATTCACTTGGAGACGGGTGCGCGGAGGCTTTCCGGGGTAAATAAACGTCTTAGCCTGCAAATATTTGCAATGTCTGATATGATGTCGGTGGAGCTTTAAAGTAGAGCGAGGGAAAGCACTTTAAATCACTGCTTGGCAAAAAAAACAAACAAAAAAAAAAAAAACAACCTTCTGGTCCCATCTTTAAAACATTGTTGCGAAACAGTAGGAACATTCAACAAACATTTGTGGAGCGTTTGTCGTTTTGAGCAGGCTGCTGTCTAAGGGTGTTTGCCGTGTGATGGAAATGTACCAGAGCGGGCTGCGTCATGTCATCAGGTCGTCATGGCTTGAGGCTCGGTGAAGCAGCATGTGGCTCCTTGGTCGAGGTTTTACCTTGTACTGCGAGTCAGTGTAAACAATGTGTTGTTTAGATCAAGAGGTGGTGTGTGTTTAGTTCTCCACTGCATTCCACGTGCACCTCATGCGGTCTCATTGCGTCATGACTAGAAACAAAGGACGGAGCTTGTTTCCAACACTTTTATCTACATGCTATATGATTTTTGCTACACAATCAATTATAATATCAAGAATTTTTTGAAGAAAATTCAGCCGTTTTTTTGTTTTTAATCAACTTTGTTACCTAACACAGTAGCCTAAAAATCTTTGAAGAATTTTGCATTATGATCAAACATATCCACAACACAGATGGCTATTTCATTGCCTTTCCTACATCAAAAATGAGGAAAATTAACACTCAAACGATAAAAAAATAACAATTTCTAATTGTGATTGATGACAGCCAGATTCAATTTTTTTTTCCCCATTTGCATCCCTAACTCTTCAAGAATAACACATTTCTAGCGACCCACCCCCCCCAAAAAAACGAGAAACAACCTGAAAAGGTAGCAGCGCTGTCCCCTTTGAGCCCGTCTGCTTTGTCGCTGGCGGCCCCCCGAAAACAGATGCTTCTTGGAAGATCTGCTCATGGCTCCATCTGCAACAGCTCGGAGAGTCCCCGAGTGAAGTGAAGGCGCTTTTTTTGTGAAAATGTGATCGCACCGGCTGCTTAAACGCCCCACCCCCCCCCCCCCCCCCAATCCCACCTGCTCCCCAAAAGTATGCTGAAATCTCCACTGTGTCAAGAACATAAAGCGAGAAGATGGGCTGCCTTGACAGGAGAAGGTCCTGGCGGACAGTCGACAGGAGGAGAGAATGCCAAAGATGGCAAGGCACAGAGAGAGACAATTTTATAGCGTTTATACGAGTGAGAACATCATGGAGCTGTACTTCTTAGTGTTGGACATCAATGCCAAATGCGGTGCATTGTTGCCGTGATTTGAACGCTGGCCCAACTTTTCTTGTTTGTGCTGCCAGAAAAAATTTTAATCCTGAGTCAGAGCTGCTAACGTCGCTCATTAGGTCACGCATTTTAGCGCCACGCGTCACGCATGTTACAGTGCGTGTGAGACCGGCGACTTTATCGTAGCCACTGAGACCTACACTGGGCGAACTCTTACACTTGTCAGTTTCAAGTGCAGAAAACAATACAAGTGGCATCTTTCAGATGCCGACTGGTCTAAATCAAAGACAATTTTGATAAAAAGGGTGTGTGCTTTTTGTTGTTGTTTTTTTTTTTGGGGGAGGTCGTTTTTTTGCACTTGAAACTTTTCCTGATTCATCAGTGCAACGACGATTTCAAGATTGGCCTCACCCATACAACCAGGCGTCACCTCCTGCAAAAATATATCAGAAAAGGCTCGGCAACTGATTTGTGATATTTCAATTAATTTCCATGCTGGAAAATCAATTTGATATATGGAGAGAACTGGAACAAATGAAACTCTACAGCCAACGCGCCACTGTATTTTCTATGCTGTGTGAAGCATTAAAAAAAAAAAAAGTCAATATAAAACAAAATTGCAAGTGGATATTGATGGACTGGTATAAAAGAAAATAAAGGCATGGTTGGCATGGTGGAGGAGAAAAGGATGAGGTAGCAACATCGTCAAGGCGGCGACCTAGGGGACCACAAACTTAATGGATGGAGAAACGCTGTGATTGGCTCATTACAGTGATGGAGCACGTTGCCACGCCGATCGGCCCGTTCACCTCGCCCACTTCTGTTCGACACAGTGCGCTTGTCTACTTATTTCGTTCATGATTTACCTGCAAAACACCTCTCCAAACTCCTCTTCTGTCTTTACTTTTCATCGTCCGTTTGCGTTGACTTTTGCCCTCTCCCTGACGTCAATCTCGTGTTTTCTTTGTGGTGCTCCAGCGGCGGAGAGGCAGCGGTGTCTTTTGCGCCAACTGTCTGACGACCAAGACGTCGCTGTGGAGAAAGAACGCCAACGGCGGCTACGTCTGCAACGCCTGCGGCCTCTATCAGAAGCTGCACTCGGTAAGCCCGCATCCTCGCCCCGTTCACAATTGGAGATATCCCCCTCCCTCAATAAACTCGAGTGATTCTCAAACCTTTTGGGCCCAAGGACACCCTTAGAACACCAATTCGACAGTGTGGTGGAAACTTGTCTAAACAATTTTGAAAAATAATAATAATTGCCGTATTTTCCGCACTGTAAGGCGCTTCGGAGTATTAGGTGCATCTTCAATGAATGGCCTATTTTAAAACCGTTTTCAACCGTTTCACCACATTATAAGGCGCATAAAATAGAAGCTACCATAGTGGCTGCGTTTGCACTATACATCCACCAGATGGAGCTACGCTAAAGGGAATACAATACATGCAGCTTTGTCTATTTCGAGCATTCACAACTGCGGCAGCTATAACAAAGCGCTTTAAAATACGGAAAATACGGTAATCTGCTTTACAGTAAACAATCTCAGACTTAGCATACCTAAATGTTTTTTTTTGGTCTTATAAGACATTCAATAAGCGATTCAATGGTTGACTTCTAATACATAGCAATCTCGAATTGGATTTGAGGAATTGTTCAGCCCGAGTGGAAACATGGCTAATGCGCGCGGTAGCGAGAGCACTACACTGCGCTCGGCGGTCCGAGGCTCCAGAAGACTGCGCATCTGTTCACCCTTAGCAAATCAAATAAACGCTGCAAATTGTGCTCCCTTAAGATCCGTCGCGCTGCGACTCCTGCTGTGGAAACATAATATTGTGCAAAGTATATTTGATTTGGCTGCCGGGGAGTCGCAGACCTCGAGTCGGCTTCCTCTGGAGCGCGAACCGCTGTGGCGTGAACCGAGCCGAAGCCGACCAGCCGTCTCCAGCCTGGGGAAAGACGATGGAAATCCCAAACTTAATTAGACGGCATGAATTACAGATGAGATAACGACACCCGGGTTCCGGAATCGGCTGGCTTTCGAGCGCGCATCGCCTCAGACGTGCTCTTGCGGACTTTGGAGTCATTTCACGCATCGGCACATGTTTGCATATTGACTTTTTAAGACGGCCTTGTTCCACCGCGAGGTGCTTCCACCGTCATATACCGCAGAGTTGATTTCATAAACGTGCCGCCTGCTTGACAATCCCTCAATGGAGGCTCAAACTGCGGGTCGGGCGATCCGAATTACAGGACAATAGCTTGAAATATGAGTCCAACTCTGCCGTTCAAATGTAGCAAAAATGCCATCATCAAAATCAATAAGGTTGCTATAATTTCTGTTGATATATTTCACAAATGTGTCATGAGTAGGGTAGGAACGGTAGACCAGAAATAAGGTTTAAAACCGCACCGCCGTCGTCCCGTTGGGTCCCTCCCTCTCGCCGGTCGCTACGACGGCCATATTTTACATGCCGCGATAAAAGTTTTATTTACTCGACACACATTATTAGGGAGGATCGCAGCTAGGGGGGGAAGAAAAAGCTTGGCTGAGTGAGAGTGCACGGGGAGAGTTATGAATATGGAGTTGCGGGTGCGGGAGGGAGCGGTTCGCCGTTTGTATTCACTCTTGTCGACTCTCCGTCGCCTCGGTTGGCTCGCGATTGAAATGGACACGCTTTCTTTTGACGCCGTGAATCACTTTCTCCTTGTTCTGTCTCATTCGGCGCTGAAACGCTTCCGTTGACTCTGAGTGTGCTTTCATTCAAGTTCCGATTGGTTCATTTCAGACTGAATTGTCAAAAATGTTTCATTATTATTTTTTTTGTGTGTGTGAATGACTGTTTGTGTTTGACTGGTGACCAGTCCAGGGTTTATCCCGCCCTCTCCCTCAAGCTCAGCTGGCGTCGGCTCCACTTCAGCCGCAACCTCACAGAGGACAAGCGCTGTCGAAAATTATTTCAAAATTCAATCCAAACCAAGGTCGAAAACCTTGTTTGAAACTCAGAAGCACTTCTTTGATATTAATGCGATGCACACCACCAGGGTTACCTTTAATCATTTCATCATGTTTTGAATGATGATCATTTCTGTGAAGACCAACCGATCATATGAATGATTGCTGACAATTAGCAAACAGATGGTTATGAATATGCAACACTATTTGTCGTTAAGTCTCTTGCCAGTGCTCACATGTTCAAAGAATCGCTTGTACAACTTTCCAGGAAAATCATCATGTCCCATCACCGGCGAGCTATTTTTAGAATACGGTGCTCCTCTGGTCCTTGGAGGCGACGCATCAGGTTGTTGACTCCCTGATCTAAAGTAGCCTCAAGTAGTATTTATAATCATAAACATGTTTTTAAATGGATGCCCCGCTGAGAGGTTGAGTTACATTTTTTTTTTGTAAACTTTGGACTACCATTGCAGCTTAAATTGTCAGATGTAAGGACTCCACCTTGTGGTCAGTGTAGGAACTAGGCAGTAAATGAAAAGATGATGTGCAAACATGAAGTGATAGTCTGCTGGCCTCGGTAAATTAGTGGCACGTCTGGCCCACAGTTAGGAGGTGCAGGTTCAACTCTGGGATGTGGTGGGTCAATCGCTCGAGAAAATAGATCAAAGTCCTATCCTGACATTGTTCGCCTTGTGTTGCAGACGCCCAGACCTCTCAACATAATCAAGCAGAACAACGGCGAGCAAATCATCCGCCGACGCACCCGCAAGCGCCTCAACCCGGACACGCTGCCGCCCGAAAACCCCGCCCCCAAGCAGCAGCGGGCCACCGGCGAGGAGCGCGTCAACGGCGACGAGGCGGACAGGAGCTGCGCGCCGGTCAAGAGCCAGCAGCAGCCGTCGCCGCGCTCGCGCTCGCCGCGCTCCACGCAGGCCTTTCTGGCCAACCAGACGCTGGAGATACACCGCCGCATGCCGCCGCTGTTGCTCCCGTCGCACCCGGCGTCCTCCGAGGTGGCGGACGTGCTGGCCAAAGTTGAAGCGGGGAAAGTCGGCTCCGGGGGCAGCTCGGAAAGAGGGAGTCCCATTGAGAAGTACATGCGGCCATCCAAACCGTCCAGTTACTCTCCACCGGGCTCGCCCATTGAGAAGTACCAGTACCCGCTGTTCCCGGTGCCGTTGCCCCTCACGCTCTCGCCGGACTTGACGCCCGAGTCCGACTGGCTGCGCTTCTGGACCAAGTACAAGATGGCCGCCGCCTCCGGCATGGGCAACCTCGGCGCTGCGGCCGGTCTAGCTAACAACGCGCACTACCTGGGCGCCATGGTGGCTCCGCAGCAGCACCACCCGCAGAGCTACGCGGTGCCTTACTGCGCCTCGCCATACTCGCCGCTCCCGCCGCCGCCCGCCCCGGCCCAATACCCGCCCCCACCTCTCCACCCTCAAACCTCGTCGTCGTCGTCCATGGAGAGCGAAGCGCCTTTGGACCTTGCCATACGGCAACGGGACGCCACCGATTCTGCGGAAAAAAAGAAGCGAGAGTCTCCTCCATCCGAAAGCCTGAAAGTTGACGATGAGGAAAGCGGTGCCAGGCGGCAGGCGGAAGACGGGAACCCGTCCACCCGCGCCACTGCAGACGTCGCCACCCAGGTCGAGCCCAGCAACCGCTGCCTGCACTGCGGTATCTACTTCTTGGATGAGGTCATGTACGCGCTGCACATGAGTTGTCATGGTGACCAGGAACCATTTCAGTGCGGCTTCTGCCTGCACGTTTGCGCCGACCGCTACGATTTCACCACGCACATACAGCGCGGCTTACACCGCCACTCGGACAAAAAGACGCTGCCGGCGAAGGAGCAGAACGCCGTCGCCGACGCCGCCGTGACGCAGAAGCATTTGGATTTGGAGGCCGAACATCGAGATTTGGAACCGGAGCATCCGGATTTGACGCCGAAGAGTCAGGATTTGATGGCCGAATCGAAAGCGGAGGAAAAAGTCGGAGGCGGTGATGTCCCCCACGGTGCAAAAAAAGACATTTCCTGCGACGACGCCACAGACGAAAGTGAGGAAGGTAGCAAAATGATGTCTGAAGGCAGCACGATGGCGTTCCACGGTGATGAAGAGCTGGACAAGGGGAACACGGAGGGTCATTGATGCCCCTCGAGAACATTACGCACGCTCCCGAAGGCGAGCTGTTACAAAACACATCCGAATGCTGGAATAGAAATATCACCCTGCGAAGTGCCGCTTGGATGGGAGAAAACTCACGGAGAAACGATGACTCGACAGAAACGGTTTTTGATGGTATCAGAGCGGCTTTGCAGCTTTTTACAGCGGTACAATCGGCGTACGTTCTCCCGCTCTGCTGTGCAAAAACCAAATCTGATTTGGACTCGTGCGGTGTCAAAAGTGGATCAGCGCATCTTCTGCTGTTGGGTTAAAAAAAAACTAAAAAAAAAAAAAACTTCCAAATCCCAAGACTCTTTGTTTTTGACATGGACGCAGCTATCCGAAATCAGCCGAAAGTGCTCCAAAGTGATGCCAATCCGGAAACTGAACTGTTCTCCGTGTCTCACGCGGACGGAACCAAGTGACGATTTCATACTTGCCTCCGTGCCGTGATCCTCGCGACGTGCCTGGCTGCCTTTGCCTGCCTGATAATAGAACAAAACAACAATCTATTAATTAACCTGCTTAAACATTTGTATCCAACAATAATAATAGAAATATTAATAAGAATGACAATAATAAGATTGTTCTATTACAAAAACATGCAATTTCCTACACTTTTCTTATATGTTATTTTGTAAAGGCAAATACTTTTTTTTTTCTTCCAGACTTGGTACGACAGAATAAGTGTTTCTTTTTTTTTTTCCTTTTTTTGAGGGGTGGGGTAGGTTTCTTAATGGAAATATTACATGTTACAAATGTGTGTGTGTGTGTGTGTGTGTGTGTGTGTGTGTGTGTGTGTGTGTGTGTGTGTGTGTGTGAGAGAATGTGAGGGTCAAGGGCGCGTCCGTCCCCGATCATGGATGTAAACAAAATGAAGGTTTGCTATTTCACTCCTCAGGGGTCACGCGTGTTGCACACCAGCCCGCCTGCTTGTTATTTTTATTTTTTGGAATGTTTTTATGATATATTTTTTTTAACATGTACATGATGTAGCTGATGTCATTATGTTCTCACGGTTGGGGGGGGGGTGGAGGGAGGGTCCTCGATTTTCGACAAGTCCTTTTCCTATGGCGGCAAAGTAATTAGGACTAAGAGCATCTAAAACGGCGCCTTCAGTCATGGTCAGTCATCCCATTCGTTGTGAAATTGAACCATGTCGAAATATCATTTATTGTCATAACGTTGACGATTTGTGTCACAAATTCGACCGTATATTTCAATTCTTATCCAATTTCAACCTGGAGGGTGGGGCTCGCTGGCGAGCGCCTGTTGCGCCCACGAGGCTCGGACGGGTACACCCCAAAAGGGGAGGGGCCAAAGGGAGGTGGGTGGGTGGGTGGGGTCTAGTGCCCTGTGAGCTGGGCGGCGGCAAAAAGGCAAGGGACCCTGGCCGTCTGATCCCCGGATACAAAAACTACCTCTGGGGACACGGAGACTATCTTCCACTCCGGAGTTGCACGCTTTTGGACGCTCGGGTGAAGCGAGGGGTCGAAATGTCAGTCGATCACCACCTGCTGGTGTCTTGGCTCCGACGACAGGGAAAGGAAGATGCCAGTTCCGACCGCGTCCCGTGCCTCCGTCGTCGAGGCGGCTGGTCGAAGCTGTGGGCCATGTAAATGTGGACCAGCTCCGCACTCTCGCCAGGGTCCTTGAAGGGCGCATGGGAGTTTGGCATCGGATTAGGATGCCAGCCTAGCGAGGTATTCCGGGCATGTCCCACCGACAGGAGACCCCAGGGATGACCCGGGACACACCGGAGAGACAACGACCTCTGTCTCCCGGCTGGCCTGGGAAGGCCTTGGGATCCTTCTGGAAGCAGTAGCTGGGCAGAGAGAAGTCTGGGCTTCTGTGCCTGAGGCTACCGCATGCATGGATTCAATTTCAACATTACGCATGTCAATTTTTGAACATATATTTGCAAAATGAACTTCATGAAATGGACTCTTGTCTTGAAATATTCCCACTCTAGCCACGGAAAATAACCGTGGACCTCTACCTTTCCTCCTAAAGTGACTGCAGTAATGCAAAATTAGGCATTTTCCTCTAAAGTGACAACTACGACTATTTGTGTAATGTCGCAACATTTTCCTCATTCCATTAATTGCGTTGGTTTACCCTTGGAATTTGACAACTTCCTCCGGATAAAGTTGCGCCTTTATGTTCATCAACATTTTCAATTGATTTCGTGACTCTGATGACATTTCGACGATGCCTGACACCATTTTCCTTGTAATTGCAACCTGTTGTCACCAATCACCAGCCAATTCCAGCGCGGTGGTAAAGTCATAATTTACAGTCAATATTTGTATGAAAAAGACATTGATACAAAACCATCAAATGACACTGAGTATGACAAGTGTGATGCCGCCGCAGAAACGAGTTCGTTGCACACTGTCTGTAACCCCGTCATAAATCGGGACTAACGTAAACCGAGGACCCTCAATCTAGTTCTCATCCTGATTTTTTTTTTTTTCTTTTTATGGGGGGCAACTTTTAAATGTTTTAAGGTTTGGGTTCTAACCAGTAGGCAGTGTGCTACAGGTCACCTCATCAGTAGTCTTATTGATACATTTTACTGTGCAATCACTTCACAGGAAATACACCCCTCCCACCTGCTATCTATTTTTTTTCTTGCATTTTCGTTACTCTTGTCACGGTTATTTAACATCAAACTATTTTTGTACTTCTCAACTGTTTACATACATAGTCATGACATAACCAGGTAGGGGGGAAGAAAAACTTAACCTGCATTGCTGCCTTATTTAAAAAAAAAAAACAAACACAAAAAAAAACACTTGAGGACTAAAATGAAGGAATAAGCCTTAGAATGATATTTTTCTATCCGTGAATGAAATCCCGTCTAGTGCCTGCTCATGCTTTTTTTTTTTTTTCTTTCTACTCACTGTTTTTGTCACTTTGGCTGGATTTGCGCCGGTCCAAAGTGCACAATTCCAACAGAATGCCGATATCAAGTGACACGATATGACTGTTTATATTCACCAAACGCATAACTCGACCTGCAATGTGCATCTGGCCGCATCCCACATTGCACCATCGTCACTAACGTAACATGGAAGTCAACAATCATCACGTGAATGATACGAATAGAAATAGTCAACATTGCACCATTTATCCCGAATGGAAGTCCACATTTTGTGAGTTTTTCCAATTTCTCAACTTTGAATTTTCAAATCAAACACATAAAAGCTGGTTGCAGACAAAATAACTTTTTTTACATTTCAAAACAATTTGAACAATATAAAAACTTGAAACAAGGCCTTTGTGACATTTCAAGTCAAAGAGAAGTTTCTGACACCAAAATAATTCGACTCCAAATCATCCGAATTTACATTTTGAATTTGCATGCCCACCAAGTTACGTGTGGCTCACGTAGGAACCCGCCCCCCAAAAATTCCACCTTTCTGCCGTGATTCACCGATGCAGAATGGACAAAACTCCAAGTCTTACTCTGTCAAGAAGTTCTGTGAAATTGGCACTAACTGTGGGGGGAAAAATGTCATTAGTAAGCCATTGTCATTCTACTTGTGTACTTTTTTTTTTTAACTAGTGAGGACAAAGCACGAACTAGTACACGGACCTTAAACTGGATATCGAGGACAATGAATAAATGCTGAAACAGGTTTTACGTTTCGTACTAAATCATACTAAATTGTAAATAAAGCTGGCAAGACCAAGTTGAGCTCGTACTGTGCCTGCTGCTTAGAGGTCACATGGTCTACAAAAATAGCTTGATTCCAAAGTTCGCCTTTAATATTGCAAAAAAAAAAAAAAAACTAAAACGCAAACTCCCATCATGTAAAAAAATGACACAAAAAATGCCTTATTTTAAACTCCAATAACAGAATAATTTCAACTGTGGCAAGTGAATGTGTATTTTTTTTTTGTTTGTTTTTTTTTTTTTTTTGCGGCTAGTCAAAACGGTCATGTTTACATTTTGGAAATGTAGCAAAAGAAATGAAGTGATGGGGAAAGACTGGAGGGCTTTTTTTTCATCTTTTGTCAGACCATGTGCTCTTGTTCTTTGATTCTGCCCTTTTTGGGAGCCCCTGGGAGTTGGCGTCCGATTTCAAACGATTGCAAAAGTGTTTTTTTTTTTTTTTTTTTTGGGAGAGGGGCAGTTTTGAACGATGTTCGAATTTCGTTTTCGTAATTCCGCGTCAATAAAATTCACATGAATGGCATTTCACGTCAATGTTTACACGCCTTCTAGTGTTTTAGCTTCGTGCGTTTCTAAAAAAAACGTCGTGTTGGAGCTTCATTTCATTGCGAAGGGACGACACAAACATAGCTTAGCATGCAGCTGACGGTACGATCATGTTCAAGAAGGGAGCTTAAAAAAAGGCCAGTTTGGTCCAAACCATGCATGGGCAAATGTACATTTAATCAAACATTTTTTTCAGTAGAGTTTTTGTTTCGATTCCCTTTTAATGTAAAACGGGACTGTTCTGTCTGTTTTTTTAAAGGTAGTTTTCTGTTGTGTCTTATTTTATTTTATTATCTTTCTGTACGCTATTTGTTAGGATTGCAAAATGTGTATTTTAATGACATTGGGGGATTGGATGGCCAAGAAAAAGTTTGTTACGCAGCTAAACTTGAAAAAAAGATTGATAATGATAATAATTAATAAAAGTAACAAATATACTGAAACTCTCGTCTCCCGATTTTGTTTTTCTGACATCTGCATTTGTGTCAACTGTACTCTCACAAGGCAAGCTTGAATGTCACAAAATTGTTGTCACGCAACATGTTCAGCTAAGGTCCACATAAAAACACAAACACGCTGAACAGCATTGCTGAGATTTCTATTTAGGATGAACTGTTGAAATTGGTGAAAAAAAACAAGGAAGTGCGTTAGTTGTTTTTAGGCATGCTCTGCTATCGGAAATGCTTTTGCATATGTTTGTGAGCTAGCAGGCTACTTCCTAGTTCACTAAAAAGTATGGATAAATCCGCACGGAGCTGTTTTGTTTTGTTCATGCTCAGCTCAGGTTTCCATATGTGGGAGGTAAACAGAAAAGAATTAGAACATGGATGGATGGAAAACAAATCAGATGAGTGGATTTAGCACAAGAGGGCAGCACTGAGCAGGGCAGGGCAACTCATACCCGAGTTTTCAGGAGAAGAAAAACACATGAACAGCTGCAGTCACTTGTGGAATGAAGGGGCAACACAGACAAACAAACGTTACTGCTCCGAAAGAGAACGAGACAGTTTCAGTGGAAATAAAACCTCAGATGCTTTTGGTATGTGTGGAAATGTTTGTTTTTGTGACATGACTGCTTTTGAAATGAGAAACATTTGACTTAATTTAAGCAAGTTATCTGCCGATAGGACTGGACAATTTAACTGCAAGATTTCTTCAACAACTGCCAAAAGTAGTCTTCAAAAATACATCTATGAATGTATATCTGGCAATATAAAAGGGGAATTTGACTTGGCCTGTGCAATAACTAGCTTTTAAAAAATGAGAAAAGCAATGAAAGGAATAACATTCATTATGGCAAATTTGTCTGCAAATACAAGAGGAACATTTGACTTTCTGACAACACGACATCAAAAAGAGACTTTAAAAAATAAATGGATGTGAAAGAAGAATGTCTTCACTAGATTGATACACGGGTATGTTTTGACTAGATTGGAGTTTGGTTTTTGCAGTGAGAAATTGTTGAGGACATTGTCATAATTGTATTCATTTATTCGAGTAATGAATGATACTTTGATCATAAAGTACAAAAAAAAAATCTGCATTCTTGTCACTAAACGAATGAATCACCTACAATGTTAAATAGATTGAGTGTGATGAAATGATTGTTTTGATTCAAATTACTTTGATATGCTTAGATAACTTGGGAAAGAAACTTGTATTTGTCCTTGTTTGCATGCTATGTTCATCGAAGACTCCATATTGTCCCTAGGTGTGATTGTCAGTGTGATTGCCTGGCAACCAGTTCAGGGTGTATCCCACCTGCTGCTGGAAGACACTTGGGATGCACTCCAGCATGACCGCGATAACCGGATCAGGTAATGGGTAATAATTGTATGTAAGTGTATTGCAAAACCATTTTCCACCCCATCCATCCATTATTCAAACGCTTTTCCTCACGATGGTCATGGTCATGCTGGAGCAGGGGTGCACAATTCCAGTTCTGGAGGGCCGCTATCCTGCATGTTTTCCATCTCTCCTTGTTGCATCAGACCTGATTCAAATGATCAGATCATCAGGAAGAAACTGATGACGAATGGATAGAGCCGCGCTACGATGTCGTCGTTTTGCGTATCCTGTCTACTAAGCTAACTGGAACATAAACCCCACTTACGTTTGTGTAGCCATCTGTTAGCTTTGAGGCTGCTTTTCATTTCAATTTTTATTTTTTATTTTTCTCCATTGACCAAACTACCTCCTAATTCCCCCGCGGGTCAGGAACTTTGACAAATAGCGTAGCTGGAGCCATCTTAATGTCATGTTAAGCATTGTCAATTGATCTGTGTGTTTATTATATGAGCATTGATTAGAGTTTATTAACTCGCGCCTGGAGTCAAATTAAGAGGCAGCAGGGTAACATTTGTATGTATGTGAGATGACTTAGCACGGGTAGAGGATGTCAGACTGGAATACTAAGCAGCCCGGTGTCTTTGCGCAGAGGCCATCACAGACCGATGGATGTGCGTGTAATTATGATCACGCGGCAAATTAATAAGCAACATCAAGAAGCTATTCCATTAGTCTTGAAGGGAATCGCACCATTTGTTCAAATTGGGATGTTGTATTCATACGCGTGACGTAATTTTCGTTTGAGGCAGTATATGTTTAGTTTATTGCTTTCACTACTTGAAAATACGTTCAATATTGGTCAACACATTTTTACTTAAAAAAAATAAAAATAAAAATCAGCGATGCAAGTACATTTTTAAAAAATACATTTTAGATTACAAAGCCTGATTAAAATTAGCTGTTGACCAGTGCAATCAAAATCTACTGTTGGTGAAATCATATTTATTCTCCAATTGTGAAATATTGATAGAATCAATCATTTTCTTTACAGCTCTTTGTGGTCACAAAATAGCAGTCATCTAAATAAATAAAATATATTATTTGACTCCTATGAATCCAAATGAATCCAATAATGAGGGGAATGTTCTAAAATGACAGATTTTTCCAGAAATGGGATGGTAGTTCTGATTTTTGCGAAGGAATCAATTTTTACAAGGGATTTTAAAAGCAAAATATGAAATTCGCAGCCACGGGTGGTAGTTCAACCGTAATGATGCTCTTGAGTGTGGGGTGTATATTCAATGTTTTGATTCTGTGGTTGGTGACTGATATCAGTTGTAAGGATTTGAACTGACATTTGGTCTCACAAATAAGATGAGTGTACTCTGTAAATAAAATTAGCGAAAGATTTTTTTTTTTTGCAGAGATAGGAAATGTGTATATTTTATTTTTGCTTGATTTTCTATTGATAGAGATCTGACCTGAGTACATTTTTTTAAAATTAAAAAATGAGTATCTTAACATAGTTGAGGCATAATATTACAGTACGGTCATCAACATTAGTCAATAAATCACTGAGTCTATGTTTTAAAACTGTCCAAATGCTTGAGTCAGTGTAATTTGAATGAGCACGCGAATGAAAGCAAAGCACCTCCTGACTTTTCTTCGGTGTGGCATAATGTTTGTCCCACTGGAGTTGCCATACCATGACATCGGCCAGCTTCGGACCCTTTTAGTCCTTTAAAAAATGATGAATTGTCTCTGACTGACAGATCCATTCGTGCGCCCCTCCGTGACCAGACAAGGGAGCACTGTGAGTTAAGTCGAGCTTCTCCGCCTTTTAAAAAAAACAAATATCCCTGGTCTCAAAGCCCATTAAAAAGGTCCGCGATGGGCGGACACATAATCGATCATCCTTTCAGCCGGGGGGGGGGTTTCAAACTCTGGTCCTCGGGGGCCACTTTCCTGCATGTTTGCCCAGCTCCACCTACTTCAATACACCAGATTGCAAATGATCAGCATCATTAGCAGGCTGCTGCAGACCTTCGAGATGAGCTGATCATTTGAATCAGGTATGTTGAAGCGGGAAGGCTGCGGGAAAGCCGCCCTCGAGGATTGGCAGTTTGAATTTTAGGCCATTTTTCCACATTGCAATCCCAAGTCTGGATTCATTGTCATTATGATTTTTCGAAGAAGATGGATGGATGAATCAGGCTACTTATTACCGGACGAGTCCCTGCGTCAAGAGTACTTTGTTACCACGGCAACGCATACCGGTCCGTGCACCGGTGCTCAATGGGGGCACTTGATGAGTTTGTGCCATGTTGTTTCGCGCAAATAACATTGATGCGTGCAACATGTTTGTCCCATAGTGACATTTGTTTTGTGTGTGTGTGTGTGTGTGTGTGTGTGTGTGTGTGTGTGCGTGTGCGTGAGTGACATTTATCAATTCATGTTTGTTAAAACCACGTATAACCTCAGTAATCGTATGACACTATTCTGACTAATGCTATGTCATGATTTCAGCCTTCAGTGAACACACACACACACACACACACACACACACACACACACACACACACACACACACACACACACACACACACACACACACAGGAATGTTGTAAGCCCCTCCTATCTCCAGCAGACAATCGATGGTTGACACCGCCTCATAACCTTTAAATATGAGCAAATAAGTCTACGACACAAGGACACACACGCACCTGGCTCCCACCTGTAAATCAATGGCCATAGATCAAAACACACACTCGCACGCACGCTGGGTCTGATGCTCGATATTCATAACCTAGATATGAACCGACGGACACAAACCACAAAGATTACACACACACACACACACACACATGCATACACCGACACCGAGAGTCATTTTTCCATGACGACGTGATTGATGATCTCATTGATGTGGCAAGATAGCTCATCTAACGCGCGGCATCGTTTTCAAGTGAGCGTTTGGTTGTTTGCGTGTTTGTATGTTTACGTTTGACCTTTAGCCAGCCATTAGCGTCCTGGCGTGTTGGGAATAATCATCGCGCTGTCAATCTCGGGTGCGGCAGCGTCGGCGTGAATGGCGGAGACATTTGAGTGTGCCGTAAATTGGCAGACATCTTGGCGGGAGGCTCACCCGCACCCCTTGGAGAGTTCTCGCTAAATATGAATTCTAATTCAATTCTGTGCGTTGAAAGGTACGTACCGTGTACTGTGATATTACGATGTGTGAAAATCGGCACATATGCTTTAAAAACAATTAATGGTTGTAAATCACATTTTAGGTCTTCCTGCGCTGCCAAGAATGAGACTCGTATACCATCACCTTGAGGAAATAAAGACTCACTCGCTCCCACACTCCAAATAAGTGTGCGGTTCGTCTCTCCGAGCTACAATTGTACGTGAAAAAATTAAGAGAATTAAACACTTTAAATTTCAACTTTTTTTTTTTTTTACGAGCTGCAATTGTACGTGAAAAAATGAAGAGAATTAAACACTTTAAATTTCAATTTTTTTTTTTTTTACCAAACCATGTAATCAAGTAAAACAAAAGTGCAGTCGCTTACCGCTAACGTAAAATTTATATAACACAAGCATATGCAATATTTTCCCCGCTCTCTTGGAATGCCAAATTGTGGACCTTCTCTGCCTCTTCTTCTTGCTTATTTCCACTGCGTCTCTTTTAGCATTTTTGTAGCGCACCGTGGGACTGTACAGCTCTAAATTCGGACTCGCCGTAGCATTTTTATAATGTACTAAATATTTGAAATAAACTTCACCCCCTATTTGCGGTTGCAGAGTAATTGCCGCTCTCATTTGGATTATTGGCGCATGCTATCGAACAAGAGGGCCTCATCTGGCTCTCATCTGATATATGATGGATCTATTCTCCTCCTAATGTGTCACTAATTGAAAATCTATTTGTATTACCAACATCATATAGATCAAAAGCTGGAGTGGGTGCGTGTCCTGTGTGTATGTGTGTGAGTGTGTGTGTCCTTGTGCTCTACATCCACATTAAATTGATATTTTAGCATTTATAGCTCGACGTTGCCATTGTGCTTGTTTCATAATTAATGGATGTCAGCGCTAGAGCTTGATTGAATGTTCGGGCGCCAGTGGAGTGACGGTGCTGCTGATGGCTGATGAAGGGAGGAGTTCTCTTTTGGTTTGTTGCATGCAACTTCCGACGAGTTTTCCCCCCCATTTCATGTGGCTGTCAACGGCGAGACTTGATTCGATCACTGACACACATTCAAGAGCGTGCCCGCGTGTCACTGGAATATCAGTCCCAGCTGCTTGTTAGCCTAGCGTGGTAGTAGAATAGCTGACAAAAGGTCGGCTAATTTTGGAGGGAATCTTGGCAAATGGATGACTCTGTGCATATTTGCATATAATAAAATTAGTTGATCATTTCGGGTGGGTGGCAGAACTGTTTTGTGTTCATGCCAAAACCATGGCAAGTATATCAAATATTATTTTAGCGGCATCTTGTGGTATGAGCCACCCAATGAACTGTACTGAAGTATGGGGTAGTGCTTCATCTAGTCAGGCCATAGCATTGTCTAATGTAAGGAAATGGTATTTAACCCAAAAAACCCCCACAAAAACACACCCCAAAAAAATCAGCTAATTTCGTAGGAAATGTTTTTGGGGATTAATTTAAAGCTTTGCCAAAAGTAGATTGCCAGTAATTTAGTCGTAAATCTAAAAAAAAAAAGTATGAAATCCTACAAATAAGTCTTCAACCAACATTTTGCAAAGATATCGACAAAAAGAAGCCCACATTTATTGTAGTCGCATCAGGACTTGGCACGCTACTAAGGACATATGGTCCTGGCAACTAATTGGCAGTGCGCATCTTGAATGAAATGCTCAAATGTTCTCGGACTGGCTCATGGCATAAATCACTCGTGTTCTTGCTGACACGGAAGATTATTAATGCCGCTCCGATGGTCGCACCCGACTCTGCAAAATGCGTCGGCCCAGCGCGGCCGTTAGACGACCATTCAAATCGGCAGTCGGGCCTAATGGCCGTGACATGGCGCACTTGACCCGCGTTTACTTGCCGATGCCCGTCACCCGTCGGCGACCGCCCAAATGCCCGTGCTGCCGTTTTGCCTTCCGCCAAAGCACACTCGGCGCTTTGGCTTTGATCTCGTCACACGAATGGGGACATTTTAGTCAGCGTTTGTTGAAATCTTGACCGTGGGGCAAAAACTATGTGTGGCGCCATCTGGAGGTTGTGCACTGCGCCGCATGTGAATTTGGCTTTCTGTCCTCTGGATTGGACGAGCAGGGAATCCTGATAAATCACTTCGGGAATCTTGATGCAGACAAACGGCTCAGTTCCGTACACGTCTCCGTCCCGAGTTGGTGTATTAATAGTAGCGTTTGTGAACGTTTTTATCTGGATTTTCAGGTTGGTGACTTACGAGCACAGTGTTTGGTTCCTTGATTTAGCATCGCTTGTTGTCGTACAGAAATGTAGGTCGTTTGCTGCTGCCAATCACAGCTAGATCATGTCTACCCCCCCCCCCCCCCCCCCCCCCCCCCACGCCCCCCCCCCCCACCACACGTTAATTGAGAGATAATTCTTCGACGGGGATTCAACTGGAAAAACACAAGAGAGCAGTATTGACAAAACAAAAGTAGGCAACATGCTATTTCCTTCCATTGCTATGCGGGTGAGTGTTAGCGCCGAGACACTTTCTACTCAGCGCCACTTTGATCCCGTCTGAAGGAAATCAAGACCCGGATGGCACAAAATTTCACCCAAAGGGCGACTGAAGTGATGGGCTTTGGTCCCGGTGGGCCTTGCCTTGCACATCCCATCCTCCGGACTTGCCACCCCCCCCCCCCCCCCCCCCCCCGAGACCCAATGGTCCTCTCCAGGCTACGCCCCCTTTGAGCACTGATTTCAAATATTGAGGGGTGGAGCAAGAGTTGTATTCGGTTGTATTGTTTGTCTTATTTCGCTTCTTTTTAAGATTACATTTTAATTGTTAGGGTTATTTTAATTTTCGATTTTCAATTTCTTTTATATTTTATTTTACTTTTTTTGAAGTGTAAGATTCATATCCTTTGCATTATCTTTTTTATTTTTTTTCACCCCACCACATCTCAATTTTACTCTTTTTTTGCTGAAATTTGTCATTATTTTCTAATTTAAAAATAATTCCATCATTTCTCGAATGTCGCAGTTTAATTTTTTTTCATTCCATTTTCTTCATTTCATTTTTCGTCTGTGCCACAGTGCCATCTCTCGAAAGTCGCCTTTCATTCTCCAAACTGCATCTCGCGTCACGCCTCAAGTGTGCGCGTGTGCATCATTGACAATAATAAACGCATTAGTTGCCTTAACGATCCCCAAGTGCAGCCCCCAACCCGGAACCCACATCCGGCTGCCCCCGAGGACGCAGGAGCTGACGCATAATCACGGGTGCACATGCACATCCTGCCGCCACCGCAACACATAAAAATCCGCCTTTAATCGTCTCCCCTGCCTCGCTCCCAACTGTGGAAAACAAGCAGGAGCAGCCCACGTGGCCTTTTTTTCCTTCCCCTTTTCCCTGCCCTCATTAAATATGGAGCATCCGAGGGAGCCGTAATGCACAAGGACGCTCCGCCGCTCACCTCCTTCCTTGTATATGTCATCCGGATTTAAGCGCGCTCTGCTCCTGCATTCCGGGAAGGAATTTGCAACACCTTGCCAATGTAGCGTGGCGTCAAATAAATCCGACACGGAGACGCGACGGTTCTTGAAATCAAATCCTTCGTAAGCCAACGACGCGAGGCTTCGGCCACGTATCAGGCACCTGAGCGATGGAACTGTCGGAGCAATTAAAAGGGGCTTAAATGGAAAATATTAATTATGTCAGGGATCGTCAGCCTGCAGATTGGCCTTTTTTTTTTTCTTTTTCTTTTTCAGTCAGCAGCGATAATGAGGTCCGAAATTTTAAATTTGCGGGGCGTTAGTGACGTCAACGAGATGGACCGATTACGACAAGTGTCTTGGGAGACATGTTGAATGTACCATGATGCGACGGCATTTATTTATTTTTACCCCCAAATTTGATCGCTTGTTTTTTAGTCGACGCTAGATAACACGTTGTCGACAAACTGTATGGCACTGGTGTCAAAGTCAAGGCCCGGGGGCCAGATCTGGCCCGCCCCATCATTTTATGTGGCCCGCAAAAGCAAATCAAGCATGTCCAGTTCCATGATGCTTGCTCAAGTCTGAAACAAAATTTCAAATTGTCATATGAAATCCACAATAACAGTCAATATTCATGATTTCTGATTTGAAAACCAGTTATCCATCAATTTTTGTGCGCTGCTTGTAATATGTGGAGGGGATGAAACATTTATAAGGTTTCCCAAAATTCATAACAGCCCTCCAAGGGAAAACGGAACTACAATGTGGCCCTCGACAAAAATGAGTTTGACACCCCTGCTGTATGGGTGTACCAATCTACATGTTTTCGTCTTTCAACTCAACACGGGATTGTATTTCTCTCTTGAAAACCTGAACATCGCTACTTCCTTGATTGTTGCATGTCGTCCGTTGTGAGACGCCAACCTGCTGAAAATATGACTTGGCGCATATGCGATTTCACTCCCACAGGCGATGGGGAGGAATTGATTTTTGTTGCCTGTGCCAGACCACGGCCGAGTCGGTTGTGCTGATCAATGACTTGAGCCTCATTGACTTCTGCAGCCCGCTATTGCCTTCTCTGTCGATAAAGATTTGACAAATGACTGTTGTGCCAAATTAATTTTGACACAGAGTCATGCGTTAGCTCTGTTTCATAACTTTAATCAGACTACTATATTAGATTTCGTGACGCGTTAGATTACTTTCTTTGAAGACCTGACCAGCATGACTGTTTTAAATTAGCCTGTATATTCTAAAAACCCATTAAAAAAAAAATGATCGTTTAAAAAGCCGCAGCATAACTGGCCAACATCTTACAAGCTACATCAAATGTGATCCTTGCGGCCAAAGACAGATACTCCACACGCTCACCTCACTTTCACCGAGGTCTCATTAATTTATGAGCTGTCCTGCGGAGGCTTGTCCGCACGATCACCTCTTTCCTTGTAACTGCTCCTCTTAATTGACCCGCGCTCATTAGCTCGTCTGAACCCAAGGCCTCCATCCTGGCATTTACCGAGGAGGGAGCAAAGTTGCGAGGTGTAGGAACAGAGAGGTGGTGTCGGCTGGGTCATGACCTGTGACGCCTGAGTTTCCTCCCTTTGAGTGATGTCACGCTCCCACTGCCGGTTATTTTGGGGTCAATTTAAAGCTCTATGTGTCAAGAGGTCAAATAAGAATCAGAATGAGAATTGCAGGTTACGTCGCATCAAAGGCCTGCTCCACTAGGTTTCGCGTTTTGGTTTAAAAAAAAAAAAAAAAAGGTTTGTCACGAACACAATGGCCACGTAGGCCATCTTTTCCAGGCTCATGCTCCTTTAAGATTTTTTTTTTTTTTTTTTTTGTCTCTTGACGAAAGAAAATGAGAAATTGTTTCAGCGGCTTGACCCTGTGGAGCAAAGCGACCCCAAATAGTCATTGAAAGTCCTAATGTGTGAACAATAGTGCCTTGAAACTGCAGTTTCACTTACTATTTTGTGTGTGTGTGTGTGTGTGTGTGTGTGTGTGTGTGTGTGTGTGTGTGTGAGAAAAATAATCTGCAATGAATCTTGATATTCCTTTCAGTTTGCACTTTCAAGAGCATGAAAACACAAGAGCGAGTCCGCGTCCTCCCGCCGTATCGACTTAGCGGCCTTCACTATCACTGAAGGGATAAATGGCGCTGAATGTGCATTCTGATAGCCTCGCTTCCCTTTAAGTAAAAAAGACTTTCTAATGGTTTTGGTCTTTGCCAAGGTAACTACACGCTTGGCTGCACAGTCACCATAAGCAGAAAATAGAGCCCGAGATGACACAGACGCTCGCGCGCACACTAAGAAGGACAAAGAAACAATTTCCAGTCACTTCTGATGAGGCAGCATAAACTTTAATTGATGTCTCGGCGGTGAGAAATTTTACAATTGTATTTCCATAAATAGTATAGCCGAGTGTGTTTACTCACTTAACTGCAGATGGAGGAGGAGGCAACTAATAGGGAGGAAGGTCTTTATATGCATGAAATCCATTTTTAGGATGATATGACATTGTGGTAGCTTTGCAACACCACGCGGCGTTCGCAACACGACGCAGTGTTGGCAACGCCATGTGGCATTCGCAACGCGGCAGGGCGTTCGCCAAACTGCCGCGTGTTTGCCTAACGACACCGCGTGGCACTCGTCACACGACGTGGCGTTGGCGACGTTGTGGCTCGTTCGCAACACTGCAGGGTGTTCCCAACATAGGCGGGCGCTCATAACAGTGGAGCTTAATTTCATCTTTTGTGCTGCCCAGGAAGTTGTTTACATGATGCTGTAAGTCTCCAGTCTCAGTCGGTGCTACCGTTTGGATTGGCAACAGAGTTCAAAAATGGCTCAGCAGTTCAGATTTTAATGGCGGGTGCGTGAACGATGGCATCGGTGTTGATTTCTCAGTGTGAAAAAACAGGAGCCTTTGTTGCGCCGTCTGACGAGACTTTCGGCTGTTTTCCTGGAGGTCCTCCCGACGCCAAGCAATCGGCCATATCTTTTTGAAACGCCCGTCTGAACATTTGCTAGAAGGCCATCGAGCGCCTGTTCTCTGTGCGCTGTTCTGGGCGTCGCTTGTTGAATAATTCAACGCGTCTATCAATCAAGCATTTGGGTAAATATTAAGCGGCGGCGCCTCCGTCATCTAACGGAATGATGCGCACAATATCCATTTGTTGCCCGCGCGGCATCATAATCACCTCATCTTCCTGCCCCCCACCCCGTCCCCTCCAAGATCTGAGCCATTGCAGCGCCTCACCGGCCGCTGTTTGTTGTTTAATAGCGGCGTCCTCAGCACAGCGTAATCATGCGTATGCATGAGGCCATCCCGTCCGCTGCTGGGCTGATGGCCGCGCTATTACACCCTCTGGTGTGTGTGTGTGTGTGTGTGTGTGTGTGTGTGTGTGTGTGTGTGGGGGACACAGGGGGCAAATTAACCACAAAGTAAGTTCAGACTTCCTCTCCCCAAAAAAAGCAAAGCACTAGTTTTATGTAATTCGTGGCTGAATATGCTTTGCACTAATCCTTACTTGAAATGTCGCATTTGTAACATTTGAAGCATATTTGTGCAGCCGGCTTTTTATTTTTCTGAAGACGCATATTGTAAATGATCATCCAGCAATTTAAAATGTTTTTTAACTTAGCGAGCATGACTTTTTTCGATGATTTCTTAAGTCTCATGCAACCGATGCTTTGTTTCTTTTCTCGAAAGGTTTTTTTTAGTGGATGTACAACTTGATCACAATGATCCAAACCCATTTTAAACTGCCTCAAAATTGTATGATTTCAGTCCGAAAGTGAAAATACATTTACTGAACCCTGATAATTATAGATAAATATTTTGTGTGGCGCACTGTCAGGCTATGTCAAGATGTTAGTGAAAAAAAATGATCCTATGTCACCCTTCAAACTAGCTTCGCTCTTTGTTACAGTTACTTGCTACATTTGTTTTCATGAAATATGAGTCTTATGTCTTAAAATTGTTCTTATGAATCCAAACCCTCAGATTTCAGAGCCATTTTAGCCGACAGTAAGTTTAGATTATTTTTTTAAGGTGTCCAGCGACACTGAAGTTCTTTCGAACGTCCAAATGACATTTTCATGTTCGTAGTTTATTGCCGTACAATTGCTCGCTGCATTGTATCTCCGCTTTTGTCATTTTGCTTTCGACAACAAAAGTCCCGAGTTGCTCCTTTGCTCGCCAAAAGGATCATGTCGCATCCCCGCATCTCCACGTGAATTATATATTTTGCTCCTAAAAGGAAATCGCGGTTCTCAAAGACAACGCACATGCGGCACGACACTCAAATGCGTCGCGCGTTCAATAATAGACGCCATCTATTCCCCCGAGCGGCCCATCACGAGCAACAATGTTGATTGTTTCATCTGTGCAACGTGAGACAACAAGATGTCCTCACATGGCTTGTTTTGGCAAGTGCTTATGCGTGATTAACTATAAAGGAGCTAGCTTAGAAGACAGCAAACTGCGTACGACTTGACACTGATACGGAGACGGGCATTGGACCAAATATTCTTGATAGATCCATTTGGAACATTAACCGAAATGACGCATTCCCAATATGGACGGACATTCTCGTGTTTTGAAAACTGTAAAATTTGGTGTAAATCTCGATCGAGGTGCATGTCGGGGATTAACACTTGTCATTCTCGCTCCTTATAGTCTCTTAGAATCGGGACAAAGCAGAGCAGCGACCCACCAGATCCAGCAGATGGTGCTGCAGTAAAAAAAAAAATTAAAATGAAAAACAATTGAGTGATATTTGGCACTCACTTTGTAATCAGCATTGCCGCCATCTACAGGACTGAAGTGGAACAGCATCACCTAAAACAGATTTCCCCCCTTGATTTATACGTGCTGCCAGATATTCCAAATGCCAGGTTATGCAATGTTTCGGAATTCCGAGTGTCTGCGGGACGGCAGCGTTCACCTGCCGCCTGCTCAGAAATTCCAGGCGGTGTTTGTTTGAGGTCCGCATTGAGCGACGGCGAGGGGGAACATCTCGCAAGTTCCGCGCTCTTTGCTCTCTTGATTGATGATTGTAAAGGGGACGTTTTATGGGGAATCGGCTCCTTCTTTGCTTGCATGCTAATATTTGGGTCTTTCCTCTCAAAGTAGCCCAGTTTCTGCGTAGCTACAATACAGATTGAAAAGCCTGCAGTCATTATTCATCCTTGAGGTATTTTGATGAAATCATGTGACCTATATTGATGATTCCAAATTGTAAAAATGAAGAATTTGTCAACTTCAGTGCTCAAAATGTGCATCCCAACCCCAGTGTATCGGCAGATATGTGCTTCTGAGCAGTTCTGTTGGTGTCAAGAGGCAATCTTGCCACGAGGAGCCTCTGTCTCAAGGGGGGGTAAAAAAAAAAAAAAAAAAAAAAAAAAAGTCATCCTTCACATAAATGGAAAAGGAAACGTGTTTGAACTTCCCGTAATTATTCTGCATGCAAAATTATTGCAAACGGCTCATCATCCGTGCATGGATATGTTCCCGGATTCTTTTAGGAGCGCGTCGTGCCGGCCGTTGGATGGGAACCAAATCTAGACATGGAGAGGCGGCTCTCTTTGCATTGATGCTAAATTCCTCATTGTTTAGCATGAATGTTCGTCTAAAGTTTGTTGTGGACACACAAAAGAAGCTGAACTGACTACCATAAGGCCTTCCTTTTACGGGGAACACAATTAAACGTGCAGATCAGTTACGATGTAAAAGTAAAACGGCGGTCCGCCTGCCGCATGGAAATCTCTCCTCAATCCTGCGCTGACGTACTTTAGCGTCATTTGAAATGACATCCTGAACCCCCACAAGATTAATTTGGATATTGAGGAACAAGCGCTCATCTTTTGTAAGACCAAATCGGCCTGAATGAAAACCGTAAAGATGTGCTCTGCTCTTCCAAAATTTTCATGAGCACATTTTGTGTTGCGGACTCATTAAAGCATATTAGTGTCATCCAGAGACCCAAAGCGGGCGGATTTAGTCTTGTCGTCCTGGCAGTCAGGTGGCCTCGAACATAGCAATGCTTTTGACCCAAAATGTGAATATTTTGAGACCTTGGGGCTCATTACAGCATATTAGTACCTCTGTCATGTTGGGGGGAAAAGACAGTTGAAACCAGTTTGCATCCTCACCTGTGGTTTCAGGGGTATTGTCACACCTGTGCGGTGAATTCCTGCCTATTCGCAGATCACAAATTGAACCTATTTGCATTTTTTTACTTTCCATGGAACTAGTCCCCAGCTGTTTTCTGAAAAATTGTCTTGATCACGTTTCTGGGCTCTTTTATAATCCTCAAAGATGCCATAAGATTGGGCCAAGGCCCTGGCTCATAGGAAAGTAGTCATTGGTGTCAAATAAGTATGTTGAAGTCACACTTCTTAACTGGGGGAACAGCGGTCTCTGTCAGGGAGGAGCTACTGCACGTTTTGCCTGGACTGTTGTCTTTGCTGTAGGAATCTGTACGCTGCTGGTGCAACATTTTTTTTTGGGGGGGGGGTCACATCATCTGTAAGAACCCCCCCCCAAATAAATAAATAAATGAATAATGTGGTCCGGTTTTTGACCAAGCAGAAGGGAAAAAAAAAATATGCAATCACTCAAATCTGAAGAAAAAATATGGAATCAAATTTCCATGCCCCAAACTAACACCTGCATCAAATTAGATCTGCTCATCAGTCAGCATTTAAAGAGCAGTGATCACACCTTGGAGAGCTGTTGCACCAAGTGATATCGCCAACAGCGTGCATGGCTCACATCCGACGCACAGCCATTTGAAAAAGCACACCTCGAAATCCCACTGCTTCATTTGAAGTCTCGAAGTTGGTCATCGGTGAGAATCTGAGCGTGACATGTACTGCATCTTTTTGCGGGGACATGCACCCTGTTCTCGTGAAGGCTTCGTGACTACACGGGTCGATAAGGTGACCTAAGATGTGTTTGGGTATAAAAAGTGTGCACTTCCCAGCGGCATCAAATGAGAACCACCACTATCTCCTCGCTTTATCATCCTCATTGGACAATTTTCCTGCCACCAGTCACTCTGTCTCTAATTGCGCCACCACAAGGGGTTCACCTCAGAGGTCAATGGAAAGTGGGATGATTATCTTTTTTTTTTCCTCCCCTCCCACCTTCTCTCATCTTCCGTTTCTCCGCAACTTCCTTTTTCTGATTATCTGTCGCCACTCTTGCCCTTTCTTCCCTCATGCCCCGTTGTTCTCTTCCGAACCCCATGCGTATCATTTCTTTTTTCTTGCCTCCTCCATCTTTCATTTATCACAATGTCATTTTCCTATAGAAAATGTAGTTAACGGACAGATGACTGCAATCAGCTCTGGTTCACCCCCGGGTCACCCAGTACATGTATACAGTGTGTGTGCGTGCGTGCGTGCATGCGTGCGTGTGGGCACAGTTGTCTTTTAGCAAGGCCGTGATTGACGTATGATCTTTCATGAGAGATGGGCAATGCCGTCTTATTATTGAATTCCACACAAGATTGGATGACGCGCTGTTTGCATATACCAGAAATATGTGCTAGTGTCCTGATAAATCATCCTTTTCTCCATATCATAATTGAAAGAAGACTTGTTGCGCATAGCTATCCGAGACCAAGTATATTCAGACTGAAACAATTCTGGACAAGAGGGAGGATAGAGAAATAAGTGAGCTTAAATGATAAAAAAAAAATAAATAAAAAAATAAGGGTTTAAAAAAAAAAAGCGTTTGTGTATATATAGTAGGTGTTCCACAGGTATCTATTCTATGCCCATAACTCATTTAATGTATTTAGAGTGTATACCCCAGCAGTGATTACATTTTTTTTTAAAGCAGGACTTTTAGGAATGTGTTCTCCATCTCATATTTCTATATATATATATATACATATATATAAATATATATATATATATATGTGTGTGTGTGTGTGTGTGTGTGTATTTGTGTTCCACAAGTCTCGGTTCCATGCCCACTACAAATTTAATGGCTTTTCAGTGGATATTCGGGTAGGAGTTTTTCAGAAGCATGGCAATCTCATGTGTTCTTGAGTGGCATATGGTACAATGATGAATAACAAGTTAGATTCCAAATGCCATATTTTTAGGATGCTGATGTGACGGGTTGTTGAGATGTGATTCACACTGCACTTTCATGACGACGGGTTGTCTAAAGTGTCGGATGATGACAGGAAGAAAGAAGCAAGAGGCAAGTGATGATATACGGAAAGCAAGTATTACTCTGGTAGATCCGATGTGAAGGAAGGGTGGAGTGTAAACTGGAAAACGAGTCGTCCGGAAGTTAGATATCAAGATGAAGGGTCACGGACTGAGGGTAGTGCCGGCATAAAAAAACAAGGAGAGATGGTTCCAGCTGAAACGAGTGATGGGAAACTATCAGGGAAAATGTGGCCTATTTCAGCGCGGATGAAGTCATTTGCGCCGCGCCACACAATTCGTTTCATATCGGCAAGCGCGACAACAAAAAGGCCCAGTGGAGATAATGGCAAAGCGGGGATTTCATCTGCACCACCGACAAGTGTTCAGACAAATGGGTAGACATATGTGGTTTGGTGTAATGGAGTCCCCGTGCCAGCTGCAATGCTGAAAAAGTGGCAAAACTGGCCAAAGTGTTTATGCAGGTCTGTAACCCCAAATGTGTAATTTAACCAATCATACTGTACCTTCATAGACATGCAACATTTTGATAACACTGCCTAGCTTGTTACTTTAAATAAATACATTCCTTTGTAAGGGCCAGAGAAGGGATACCTGTGGAACACCTGGAGCCCATTTGAACTCTGTAGCCAACCAAATTAGCGGTTTGGAAGCCTATCAAATAAATCTATTCGTACAAGTTAGGAGTTTTATTACATTTTTTGCGGAATCATCACCCGCAGATTTCCCAGCAATGAAGGCAGAGCAGCAGCTGCGTCAACAGAAATTGGGGGAATGTAAACTTGGGGCCCAGGCCTTAAAAGGCTACGGCTGATTTTATGGGGAATGGCGTCGTTAATAACAATTAGCATTCCGATGGAGACATGCGGTCATTCCAAAATGTTGTCTACATCTATATTCATTTTTGGAGCAGCAAAATAAAAAAAGAAAAAAAAAATCCTCAGTTATCACATTATCGCTGCATTTCTCCATAATGGTCCTTTTTTTATGAAGCTATAACTGCAATATTTGGCCTAATACTTGATAAAAATGCATCCAAGGAGCTTTCAGTATTTATAACTGTGACATTTAATTCGCCCCCACCCCCCCCAAAAAAGAAACTTTCAGCCCTGCCGGTCATGATTCC
>NW_017805034.1:619842-653451 GCF_001891065.2 Hippocampus comes
ATATAATATGTATATATATATATAATATGTATATATATATATGTGTGTGTGTGTGTGTGTGTGTTTGTGTTCCACAAGTCTCGGTTCCATGCCCACTACAAATTTAATGGCTTTTCAGTGGATATTCGGGTAGGAGTTTTTCAGAAGCATGGCAATCTCATGTGTTCTTGAGTGGCATATGGTACAATGATGAATAACAAGTTAGATTCCAAATGCCATATTTTTAGGATGCTGATGTGACGGGTTGTTGAGATGTGATTCACACTGCACTTTCATGACGACGGGTTGTCTAAAGTGTCGGATGATGACAGGAAGAAAGAAGCAAGAGGCAAGTGATGATATACGGAAAGCAAGTATTACTCTGGTAGATCCGATGTGAAGGAAGGGTGGAGTGTAAACTGGAAAACGAGTCGTCCGGAAGTTAGATATCAAGATGAAGGGTCACGGACTGAGGGTAGTGCCGGCATAAAAAAACAAGGAGAGATGGTTCCAGCTGAAACGAGTGATGGGAAACTATCAGGGAAAATGTGGCCTATTTCAGCGCGGATGAAGTCATTTGCGCCGCGCCACACAATTCGTTTCATATCGGCAAGCGCGACAACAAAAAGGCCCAGTGGAGATAATGGCAAAGCGGGGATTTCATCTGCACCACCGACAAGTGTTCAGACAAATGGGTAGACATATATGGTTTGGTGTAATGGAGGCCCCGTGCCAGCTGCAATTCTGAAAAAGTGGCAAAACTGGCCAAAGTGTTTATGCAGGTCTGTAACCCCAAATGTGTAATTTAACCAATCATACTGTACCTTCATAGACATGCAACATTTTGATAACACTGCCTAGCTTGTTACTTTAAATAAATACATTCCTTTGTAAGGGCCAGAGAAGGGATACCTGTGGAACACCTGGAGCCCATTTGAACTCTGTAGCCAACCAAATTAGCGGTTTGGAAGCCTATCAAATAAATCTATTCGTACAAGTTAGGAGTTTTATTACATTTTTTGCGGAATCATCACCCGCAGATTTCCCAGCAATGAAGGCAGAGCAGCAGCTGCGTCAACAGAAATTGGGGGAATGTAAACTTGGGGCCCAGGCCTTAAAAGGCTACGGCTGATTTTATGGGGAATGGCGTCGTTAATAACAATTAGCATTCCGATGGAGACATGCGGTCATTCCAAAATGTTGTCTACATCTATATTCATTTTTGGAGCAGCAAAATAAAAAAAGAAAAAAAAAATCCTCAGTTATCACATTATCGCTGCATTTCTCCATAATGGTCCTTTTTTTATGAAGCTATAACTGCAATATTTGGCCTAATACTTGATAAAAATGCATCCAAGGAGCTTTCAGTATTTATAACTGTGACATTTAATTCGCACCCAACCCCCCCAAAAAAGAAACTTTCAGCCCTGCCGGTCATGATTCCCCGCCTTCATCATGCTCATGATCATTCAGCCATCTTTACTAATGTATGTTGCTGAACATTTAATGCAGACGATGAGAGGGGCGAGATTTGCGGAGGGTCAGCGGGTTTGTCCCCCCCCCCCCACCCCACCCCAAGTCTCCCCCATGGCGTGTCCTCCGTGTGAACCGACGCTACACGATCAGCACCTTAATTGTCTTCAGTGCATGCAACCTCTTGCAAGTCATTTGACACAAATTGAGTTGATGATGCGCGGTCGACTTGTATTTCCGTGCTATTCTTTATTTTTGGCATATCGAAGACTTATTTATAGATTTGGACACAAAGATGCAACCTGGTAGTAGATGAACTTGAAAATAAGCTCGACCGTGCAGGGAGACAGAGAAGGGAGGCCAGAATTGGAGCGGTTGTGCAAAAACATAAGACAAGTTTGTGTGCAGTGAACCTCTGCTCTATCCCAGATTTTTTAAACAATCATTTGTTTTTATGTTTTTATTTTTTTCTATTCTCCTTTCTTCTGTTCTCAGACAAGTCCAAACTTAGTTGACTTTAATATCATAGCGTTGGCTTTTTTTCTTCTCCCTTCCAGTTGTTTAAAAAAAAAAAAGTGTCCCTCTATATTTTCAACCATGGCATATTTTTAAATGATTTAACATTAAAATTCCATCCCTGTTTTCCAGCCTTTGCGGATATTTTCATTAAGGTGTATTACAATGCTTTATTTGCATATGACATTTCCTCCCTTCCTATCACACCTCTCTTCTCCCCGACACCTCCACATTGACACATGACACCGGAGAGCCCGGCACGTGCGACCTTGCGTCTCCTCTTCCATCCGCTCTTTCCTTCAGTTCCGCATTTTGGGCTCTGCAGCATTCAATTACGCCGCTGACATACAGTATGTGTCATGTCATCTTCTCCCTCCTCACGTGCGGACTCCGCGGCATTGTCACCTTCCACGACTTCCATCTTGCTTCTGCTTTTTCATTCTCTCCCCTTCACAGGACTTTAACCTTCCTATTTTGAGCAGTCCCGAAGTAAGATTGATAAAATGGCGAAAGCAGCCCATTTGCAAGATTATCAATCCGAAACCTGAACACAAAGATGTTTTGTGTCAGTCACGTTTATTGATTTCTTTTTTCGCGCAAATACCTTCAGTTGATTGAATATTAATTTGTATGTGTTTGATGAAATTAAATTGTTTGTGTGCATATGTGGATGCGTGTCCCCCACACATATACTATACATTGTGTGTGTGTGTGTGTGTGTGTGTGTGTGTGTGTGTGTGTGTATATACTGTATATATCTACATCCATCCATTTTCGGATCTACTTTTCCTCACAGGGGTCATGGGGGGGTGCTGGAGCCTATCCCAGCCATCTTCGGGGAGTAGGAGGGGGTCACCCTGAACCGGTTGCCAGCCAATCACAGGGCACACACAAACGAACAACCACCCACGCTCACTCACATTCACACCTAGGGACAATTTAGAGTGTTCAATCAGCCCGCATTTGTGTTTTTGGAATGTGGGAGGAAACCGGAGTACCCGGAGAAAACCCACGCAGGCCCGGGGAGAGCATGCAAACTCCACTCAGGGAGGCCGGAGCTAGAATGGAACCCGGTACCTCTGCACTATGGTGTCGACGCGCAAACATAAAACCCCCGCGGTGCTGGAAGGCGGTAATTAACGTGGCTATTTCTATAGGGTCTTCACAACAGCTGCAGCTGTAACAAACGGAACACATGACAATAAAGGTGAGAAAAGTTGCACTCCTTTGCAAGGAAGTAGAGTATCTTTTTTTAGCTTTTGTCTTTTTTTTTTTTTTTACAGTGGGCGGGTAATACATGCAGTGTGAGTTTGCTTTCGGCTCATTTTCACATTACGAGGCTGGCAGCACGTTGTCATGTTTAGTCTTTGCTGACAAAATGCGGAAACAAAAAGGACAACTTGCAGGCAAACGAGATCTACAATTTTCGCACCATTTGGTGTAATTTTGTTGTTACGTTATTTCAACTGATGGCGTTCGCTTTTGTCTGCGGTTCTTGATTGCGCCTCGTGTACAGTGAAAACGTCTTTCTCGCGATGAACTCACTCACACTGTCTTCTTTGCTGCTCAAACATTTCTGTATTTTTGAAAATGTATTGTTCTGTGCTCATCACAAAAGGGGGCGTTTCATGATTTTTTGGCTTAGCCCAAACCTGTCTTCTTTACACTATTATGGCGCACCAACAGACGGATGTGGTGGCGCCACTGATGGCTGCAAAGCGGGCTGGAATGACCATCCGACACTCCCGCCGCTCCTCCGTTTGCTAGTCTGTGTGTTGTGCATTAATGTACGTCAAAACATGCTTTGTATTGGCTAATAGGAGTTGTACCGACATGGAAGATGCAATATCAATGACCAAAAAGACAAGACACTAAATCCAAAACACTGACCACACTATTGCTGAAGTCGGCATTTATGGGATGCACTTCATTTTCCAAAGCGCCTCGCTTAATATGGACATCAATCACCGAACAAGCGCTTAAGCTGCTTAAATCCCCGCGAGCACGTCGCATCTCGGCAGAGTGAGTTCGACGACTTTGTCAAAGCTGGTGTGCATCCAATAAGCAACAAAGTGCGCGCTTGCCTGATTGTTTGTCCTCCGGAATGCCTCCTTTGTTCCAAAGTTGAACTGACAAGGAATGTGAGGGGAGCTTAGCGGGGCTACATGCTGCTAATTATCAGGTTAAAGCTTTTAATTTGAGGGTTTTAGTAGTGGGGCTTTCAGTGATCAAAAGCATTATTATCTGGCTCGTGCTGTCGAGTTGACGCAGTGATTGTTAATTGTGTTCCGGAGCACATACAGTCACGACCTGCAAGCTAATTGCCGGCGGAGTTATTTGAAGACATGGTTTTCCTTTTTCTGTCACGAAACAAACCTGTAACGGGCGCACATTGGCAATTCCCATCGTCATTGTCAGTGACGCACATGGAAAAAAGTTCAGTGCACTGCAGAGGTGTTGTAAGCTAAATACTAATAATAAATAATGAGGACGAGTTATAGAGCGCTTTTCGGTTGCTAATAGCGCACGCATTAGTATCAAACAAATACCCCAAAGTGTAATGGTTCGTGATTGGTTATTTATTTTTTAATTCAAGCGGTGATTTGGCTCAAATCTTGATCAGGTAAAGGCAACTATGCAGTATTACAAATGATTTTATCTTTATGTAGAAGCAACATTTTCAGCAACGATTAGTGTTAGTCACATTCAATGTTTATATTCAATCCATGTTTATATTCCGGGGAGCTTTTTTTTTTTTAACTCCAGGTTCACTAATGGGCTGCTTTTCTGGTTGAGCAAAACAAATAATAATTATTGAAGTAACATTTAGCAATGTGTTAAACCTGGTTGATTCAAAGTCAACCATTTTTTTTAAGCCTTGGTGCAGGTCTTGCGTCCGTTTAGGGCTTGTTTAACCACCTGTTGGGGTGCAGCATTGGTAAACAAGATGTGTGAAATGAAAAACCAACACCAGTGTAATTACAGGGAAGTTATTGTGCAGCAGAATGCTAATGTGTCAGCCAACTCGCACGGCTGTGGCTCTCAAAAAGTCTTTTTTTTTTTTTTTTTTTTTTACGGTTCATTATCTCATTTCACAGCACTGTGCCAGATACGAGGCTGCTGCTATTTTGTTTTTTTTTTTTTTGGCTTGGTGTGCCTCAAAATGATGTTGTGAACATGCTAGATTGCACATACACCCACACTGATTTGCTCAACGGTAGTCCGACATGTTGTCCGGGGCTTACGGTGCCGCAGCTGAAGTATTTCTGGTGTTTTTAGTTGTGTGCTGTTACCAGGGCAACCGCTCGGCCAGCTTGGCGTGGAAGTTAAAGACCACTCGGTGCTCACGGGACAATAGATTGCCTTCCCATCGCTTCACCTGTGTCTGCCTCGGTACACCGGGGCCTGCTGTAAACCTTTATTTGTCCCCCGGGGCCAATTCATTCTTCTCTCTTAACAATAAAAGCGGTCAGCGCCACGCACGCACATGCACACAGAAGACCGAGGCAGCAAGAAGCGCGCTTGGCGATGGTGGCAGGCGAAAAGGAATTTATTAGTTTTGACAGATGGTTGTCTGAGATGAGAAGCACGGTGCAGGAACTTCAATTCAAAGTGCACGGGATCATGGCTACTGTCAGATGGAATAATGCTCAAGACAAATAAACACCTTTCTGCAAATAGCCGCCACCCTTTTCCCATCAGAAAAAAAAACCCAAACATCAGGTAGTACGTGTAATTCTCGGTTTGGTTCACAGGCATTGTCGTACGCAATGCAGAGGACATGGAAATGCTTTCGCTGACCAAAACAGCAGCACCTACCAGGGCACCTAAACAGTCTCTCGGGTGATTTTAGGGATAGAGTCTTACCCTGTATTGAAAAGTAGTTCCCAGCAAATTATTTAAGATGATCTTACATTATATGAAATCTCCCCAGGCTTCCTGGCGTTTCACCAAAAAAAAAAAAGACTTCAACATTTTAGACACTTATTTGACTTGATGTATTCTAACATCAGTAACATTGTTTAATAGAATCCAAAGTTGAATAAATAAACATCATGCGGTGCTCATGTAACAATGAACCAAACTAATTAAAAAAAGACTGCGGTTTGGCTTTGGTGAGCATTAGAGTGTGAGTCCACTCATTAAAACCCAATTTGGATAAAGCTGCGCGGAGTGTTTGAGATATTATAAAACTCCCCGAAATGATTAGGAATCATGAAAAATGGATTTTTAATTGCGGCGGCAGTCCTCCGATGGCTAATGCAGATAGAGGCGGTTCTCTATGAAATCGAAACGGAATGGAGAGGTGGCGCTTTTAACGTAAGTAAAGTCCTGCTCCAGGATTACATGAGTCGAAATCCAAATGTTATATTTCACCAACATTTGAAGAGACTTATCATCGGACGGCTTAACAGATTTCAGAGTTGAATTATTCTGCTCCATTTTCATGAAGACTGAGTGCACCAAAGAACATTTACGGTCTAGTAATGTTGACCTACATGCTTATGGGCCACATTATTAGGTACACCAGCACAATCGATACATTTCAGTCTGACAGGTCGTCAATGTTCGTTTATTGTGATTGCGCATCGAGTGACAGCCCATAATTCAGCCATTTTTCCTTTTGACATTTTCCTGGGCCCTTTCAAAGATGAACTCCCCCAAGATGTCCGAAATTGTAGCCCTGTAGCCTGCTTCACCGAGCAACCTAACACTTTAATTTCACTTACCGGTATTTGTGTTTCTACATTGCCATTCATCCTGTTGTGTGACTGCGGTATTTGAGCAATGTCAAAGTGACCTCACAAAATTAGATTTTTCATTTGCCTCAAACTAATTGTGATGAAAATGCACCCAAAAGGTGGAGGAAATGAGAAAGGTTTTCAGCCATAGTGAAATGTCGAAGATCAACTCCACTTCATAATACTCAACTTCATAAAACACACTTTTTTTATGGCTCCCGTTTATGAGACCGTAATTCCAATCATCCAGACCTTCACAGTAAACCATCCACCTTGTGGAATTTTTGAAAGGGCTCCTTTGTTTTTATTGCTGTTTTTCATATACGTATATCATAATGGCCCTCGTCAAATCAATTCGATTATTAGTGAATCAACTTTTGTGGGTCTTCAATACCATCGAAGGCACTCAATTTTAGAGCAGTTTTTTAGGAGCTTGATTTTGTTAAATGCTTATCTTTTCGTTTAGTTTTATGAGTTTTAGTGTTAGTTTTAGTTTTTTTAACTTTATGAATTATTATTATTATTATTATTATGATTATTATGATTATTATTTGTTCCTGACACAGTTTCACCAATCCATACTAAATTTCATGGATAAGTTTATCATGATAGAATGCGTGGAAAAACTTTAAGAACCCATGGCCAACATGTAACAGGAAGTCTGTCAGCTTGGTTTGAAGCTGCCATTTTGGGCATAATCAAGGGCACCAATTTTAATGTACTCTATTCGGGTATTAGCCCAAATGAGCCTCAATCGGAAGTATCCCAGACAAATGTGTGACGCCAAATTGTCCAGCATTTGACCTCTGCTGCATTACAATGTGCTAAGGCATTTGGGTAATATTTCTGAGGCTTTTAAAAACTGAAGAAAAAAAATGAAACCGACCAAAAAATTCCCATGGCAGCAGTCGACATGACTCGTCACAGAATGCACAGCACGTCTCAACGACACATGCCTAAAATTGCGATTTGGTCGACATGCCACACTCAATGTCGGGAGTTCGCCCAAATCAGCTGCAAACTGAAGCAAGTCGGTTTGGTGGGTGTTGCATCTTCATGATTGTTCTGACAATTAACATTAGGGGGGAAAAAAAGGGTGTGCAAGGGCCCCTTCATTGCGGTTAGCAGCTTTCGATACATGTATATGAGCATAGTTGTGGCCTCTGCCCAACTCCTCTGCCGCTGCCTGCTTTTGGCCTTGGTCTGCCTTTCACAGCTCCAACCGTGCGCGGATTAGAGCTGGCTGAGCAGTCATACCATGAGAAGTCTAATCCATCATTAAGAGACAAGAGGAGGTTGGTTGGATTTGAGAGGAGACGACCTGAAATGTAGCGTGACGTGCCAAGAGCCACATGCAAATGTGCCGCAAAAGCATTCGCTCTTCCCTTTCATATTTCATTTGTTATGAAAGCCCCGATTACAAAATCGCATTGGTGTCTGTCTGGTATCATAACCGCATGCCTCATGTTTAAAATAAAATACAAAACAAACGGTGTCAAAATCTGTCAAGAATTTGCTGCATCATTTCCCAGCGCAGTTGCGCCAATCCAAGTTAAAGGGTAGAGATGGTGCTTCAAGATGGCGGCTGAATCTGCACGTCCTCAAAAGCGGTCAGCGCCACGCACGCACATGCACACAGAAGACCGAGGCAGCAAGAAGCGCGCTTGGCGATGGTGGCAGGCGAAAAGGAATTTATTAGTTTTGACAGATGGTTGTCTGAGATGAGAAGCACGGTGCAGGAACTTCAATTCAAAGTGCACGGGATCATGGCTACTGTCAGATGGAATAATGCTCAAGACAAATAAACACCTTTCTGCAAATAGCCGCCTACCTTTTCCCATCAGAAAAAAAAACCCAAACATCAGGTAGTACGTGTAATTCTCGGTTTGGTTCACAGGCATTGTCGTACGCAATGCAGAGGACATGGAAATGCTTTCGCTGACCAAAACAGCAGCACCTACCAGGGCACCTAAACAGTCTCTCGGGTGATTTTAGGGATAGAGTCTTACCCTGTATTGAAAAGTAGTTCCCAGCAAATTATTTAAGATGATCTTACATTATATGAAATCTCCCCAGGCTTCCTGGCGTTTCACCAAAAAAAAAAAAGACTTCAACATTTTAGACACTTATTTGACTTGATGTATTCTAACATCAGTAACATTGTTTAATAGAATCCAAAGTTGAATAAATAAACATCATGCGGTGCTCATGTAACAATGAACCAAACTAATTAAAAAAAGACTGCGGTTTGGCTTTGGTGAGCATTAGAGTGTGAGTCCACTCATTAAAACCCAATTTGGATAAAGCTGCGCGGAGTGTTTGAGATATTATAAAACTCCCCGAAATGATTAGGAATCATGAAAAATGGATTTTTAATTGCGGCGGCAGTCCTCCGATGGCTAATGCAGATAGAGGCGGTTCTCTATGAAATCGAAACGGAATGGAGAGGTGGCGCTTTTAACGTAAGTAAAGTCCTGCTCCAGGATTACATGAGTCGAAATCCAAATGTTATATTTCACCAACATTTGAAGAGACTTATCATCGGACGGCTTAACAGATTTCAGAGTTGAATTATTCTGCTCCATTTTCATGAAGACTGAGTGCACCAAAGAACATTTACGGTCTAGTAATGTTGACCTACATGCTTATGGGCCACATTATTAGGTACACCAGCACAATCGATACATTTCAGTCTGACAGGTCGTCAATGTTCGTTTATTGTGATTGCGCATCGAGTGACAGCCCATAATTCAGCCATTTTTCCTTTTGACATTTTCCTGGGCCCTTTCAAAGATGAACTCCCCCAAGATGTCCGAAATTGTAGCCCTGTAGCCTGCTTCACCGAGCAACCTAACACTTTAATTTCACTTACCGGTATTTGTGTTTCTACATTGCCATTCATCCTGTTGTGTGACTGCGGTATTTGAGCAATGTCAAAGTGACCTCACAAAATTAGATTTTTCATTTGCCTCAAACTAATTGTGATGAAAATGCACCCAAAAGGTGGAGGAAATGAGAAAGGTTTTCAGCCATAGTGAAATGTCGAAGATCAACTCCACTTCATAATACTCAACTTCATAAAACACACTTTTTTTATGGCTCCCGTTTATGAGACCGTAATTCCAATCATCCAGACCTTCACAGTAAACCATCCACCTTGTGGAATTTTTGAAAGGGCTCCTTTGTTTTTATTGCTGTTTTTCATATACGTATATCATAATGGCCCTCGTCAAATCAATTCGATTATTAGTGAATCAACTTTTGTGGGTCTTCAATACCATCGAAGGCACTCAATTTTAGAGCAGTTTTTTAGGAGCTTGATTTTGTTAAATGCTTATCTTTTCGTTTAGTTTTATGAGTTTTAGTGTTAGTTTTAGTTTTTTTAACTTTATGAATTATTATTATTATTATTATTATGATTATTATGATTATTATTTGTTCCTGACACAGTTTCACCAATCCATACTAAATTTCATGGATAAGTTTATCATGATATAATGCGTGGAAAAACTTTAAGAACCCATGGCCAACATGTAACAGGAAGTCTGTCAGCTTGGTTTGAAGCTGCCATTTTGGGCATAATCAAGGGCACCAATTTTAATGTACTCTATTCGGGTATTAGCCCAAATGAGCCTCAATCGGAAGTATCCCAGACAAATGTGTGACGCCAAATTGTCCAGCATTTGACCTCTGCTGCATTACAATGTGCTAAGGCATTTGGGTAATATTTCTGAGGCTTTTAAAAACTGAAGAAAAAAAATGAAACCGACCAAAAAATTCCCATGGCAGCAGTCGACATGACTCGTCACAGAATGCACAGCACGTCTCAACGACACATGCCTAAAATTGCGATTTGGTCGACATGCCACACTCAATGTCGGGAGTTCGCCCAAATCAGCTGCAAACTGAAGCAAGTCGGTTTGGTGGGTGTTGCATCTTCATGATTGTTCTGACAATTAACATTAGGGGGGAAAAAAAGGGTGTGCAAGGGCCCCTTCATTGCGGTTAGCAGCTTTCGATACATGTATATGAGCATAGTTGTGGCCTCTGCCCAACTCCTCTGCCGCTGCCTGCTTTTGGCCTTGGTCTGCCTTTCACAGCTCCAACCGTGCGCGGATTAGAGCTGGCTGAGCAGTCATACCATGAGAAGTCTAATCCATCATTAAGAGACAAGAGGAGGTTGGTTGGATTTGAGAGGAGACGACCTGAAATGTAGCGTGACGTGCCAAGAGCCACATGCAAATGTGCCGCAAAAGCATTCGCTCTTCCCTTTCATATTTCATTTGTTATGAAAGCCCCGATTACAAAATCGCATTGGTGTCTGTCTGGTATCATAACCGCATGCCTCATGTTTAAAATAAAATACAAAACAAACGGTGTCAAAATCTGTCAAGAATTTGCTGCATCATTTCCCAGCGCAGTTGCGCCAATCCAAGTTAAATGGTAGAGATGGTGCTTCAAGATGGCGGCTGAATCTGCACGTCCTATCCTCACCCAGACTTGCTCGAGTTATTTGTTTTTTCTGGCCAATCAGAAAGACTGCCTCAATGGCACTGACTGTACTGTATGCGCGTTCCCTTTCTGCCCATGCATTTGAACATGAAATGCAACTTCAGGTATTTTAATCAGGAAATCATTGAGCGTTATTGGACTGAAAAAAAAATCGGTTTAAAGCTCGGACCATAGAACTAAAATGGAACGTAAATTAACGTCTTTTTTTTTTTTTTTTTTTACTGTTCACATGCAGATAATGACCAACAGGGGGCGACACTGCCTCACTTGCTTACCCTGATCGCACGTCCTTGCTTTGATTTTATCTCTTCGCTTGGAGTCTAATCACCAGCGAAAAGTGCAATAACACTATTTCAAGTTGGACCTTTAATTATTGTAGAATATGGCAGCACAAACTAACGAACTGAATCATCCGCAACCACCCATTTAAAAAATAAAAACACCTTCTCTGTGAATATCTTGTCAACCGAAAGCACCTGTCGCCTGTTTTTCTGCGCGACATGCGATGACAAAAAGTCCTCAGTGTCTCAATGCAATTTGTCATGTTTTATGGATGCATTTTGTCATGTTTTATGGATGCAAACACAATGGATGTTATTTATTTACACCTGCCATTTCCATCCATCGCGTGTTGTACGTTTTAGTTCCGTGATCATGTGCGATGATTCAGAGTGAAATGGAGGAACCGTCACGTGATATTTTGCGACACTCCCGCTGTTGTAAAGAACAAAATGTGCCACCGAGGAAGAGCCGTTCTATTCGCCTTGTTTATCGGGATAATAACGCATCAGTTTGCCATTGTGGACTTGTTTGTGGGCTGCAAACTCGACAAAGGTTAGAGGGATTTTGGAAGCCTCTTCCACTCGCCCCGCGGTGTTTGAGGCCCAGCCACGTTGTGTGCGTTTGTGCACGAGCGCATGTGTGTCTTTGGGGTGTCTGAGAGCGTTTTGAGCATGTGGGCCGTGTCACAGTGTGGCCTTTCGAGAAAGGTCGGTACCGCTTGGAAGAGGAATAGAAAGATCACGCCATGGCAGACACACATGAAGAAGCTCCAGTGACATAGATCCAGCGCACGCGACAAAGAGAGGAAATTATTGACCTTTATCGATATATGTTCATATTCTGTTCGTGTCATGCATTTGGGGGAAGCACTATCGTTCACGGTGCTGCTATGTGAGGGGGAGGAGAAGGATGGGTGAAACATCATCTGGCATTATTGATGTCGTCTTATTGCCTCCGTGTGTGTGTGTGTGTGTGTGTGTGTGTGTGTGTGTGTGTGTGGAGGTGTTTTGATGTGTGTGTGTGTGTGTGTGTGTGGGTGTGTGTGTGTGTGTGTGGGCTTTTTTTTTTGTGATGTCACCCAGAGAAGGTTGCAAGTGATGGCAAACTAGAATTGTGTTTGATATTAACTAGAACTGGAAAACAAAACTGTGACAGGAAATGTTGATGGGTCGGCACCAGGGTTTTTTTTTTTAAAGCTCCTTTTTATTTATTTTGGGGGAAAATGCTTTATTTTTTTAAAAAATATTAGGAGCACAAAAACTGTCGCATATGTTTGCCATTCAGATAAAACTTGAACTTTTTTGCATGAAACCGTTCAGATTTAGAATTAAAAAAGTGAACTTGTAAAGCCGCAAGTAACATTTCTGTCCAGCTCTTTTTGTTTTACGGAGATGAAGTTGGGTGTTGTCACTTGGATGCATGTCAAAAATCCGTTGCCAACGCAACCTCCCTCCCTCCCCACTTCTTCCTCCATCCTACTACTTTCTCATTAACAGTCTCCTCTCTTCTTTGCCACATCACTCCATTCCAGCTCATTTCTTTGTCAGATGGTGGTTCACCAGGCAGAAGGTCACAGAAATATCTCTCTTGCATACACACAGTCATTCTCTCACTCTTACTCACTCATGGATTTCCCCCTTTTTCACCCACATGCATAGGTCAGGTGTCCAGAAAGATTTCGAACAGAACGAGGATACCACATGCATAGAGATAAGAGGCTTTGGACAAAAATATATTTTCAAAAATGCAAGACTGAGAAGTACATTGAAGGACGCATGTAGCAAAGAACCAGGAAAAGGGAAGAACAAACCAAAAGCGCTTGCAAAAGGAACAAGAAAAACGTAAATTGCTCATCAAGTCAAAGGACAATACAATCCAAGACACAAAGAAACCGAGAATAAATAACAAAAATGATCACTGAATTAAAAAAAAACAAACCAAAAAAAAAAAAAAACTACGAACATGAGTCGCAAGAACTGCAAAATTGGAAGTACTTTCGAATATTTTCTCTTTTAAATTTAAATAAAATTGTGAATTACTCATATAGACAACTTGCAATCTTATTTACAATATAGAATGTATTGTATAATATTTTACCTAAACCCATGACTCCTGACCGTTATAATTGGAGAAAAGCCTCAAAAGTACAAAAAAAGAAAAAAAAAATTGGCGCCTTTTTACTAATCTACACTCCCAACCAGTAGGTGGGGGATAAAGTTTAGAAACGCCGATTTGGCTACAGTTACGCAAGCGAAATAAAGACAAGAAGAAGAATATGTCTGCCTGTCTGGAGATTCAATGATTATCGTAGATTCTCTCCCCACCCAGTAAACCAGAATTAGTCCGTTTTTGTCACGCGAATGATTCCGACAGTCTCCAGTTAGTAGTCGGCTAGCATGAAAATGACGACCACTGAAAAAAAAAAAAATCAACTAAACACGAGCTACTTTGTTTCTCTCAAAAGAGATGGACTAACGTGAGCAACTTGTGTGTTTACCAACCAGCTTCTTTGGGAATTTTGAACACGTTAAACTTAAAGCACACGCAGCATTTTCATCATAGGAAGTAGCTCGGCTAACGTTGTCACTTTAGCTTGTATGCAATGTGGCCGGCGACACGCAGCATTTAGCTCACATGCATATCCACGTTTTAATATTGCAGGTTGGAGGAGGAGGAAAAAGTGTTGAAGGCTGAACATGGAGTTGAGCAGCAGGTCTTGAGCAAGTTGAAATCCCAACAGCAAACTTACGTGGTGAGGACTTTTGCCACACATTGTATATTATACCCGAATGTTTTGAGTACTGCATTTACCGAACTAAGCAGGGATTGTGGATTCACAAAATTCTAACTGACAAGTGTGGCGGAAAGATATGTGAGTGTCATAATTCAGATTACAGTACAATAATGCAAACACATATGTTGCTTTAGCACTGACATTTTTCATATTTCATAAAGCAATATGTCAACACGTGGACTGTACTTGTTACGCACCGAACTTATCTTGCCACCATATAAATGAAAAACAACATACATATGTACAAAGGATAAAGCAGACCATCCATCCATCCATTCTCCGATCCACTTATCCTCACAAGGGTCTCGGAGGGTGCTGAAAACTATCCCAGCTGTCGTCGGGCAGTAGGCGGGGGACACCCTGAACCGGTTGTTATTTATTCAAACACTAAGAAATCTATTATGCTAGCTTATGTTTCAACTCTATTATGGTAATCAATCTTCACCACCTATTGAAAATAATGTTTATTAGTATTTGTTTCACTTGGACTCCATACTCGCCATGTAGTTTGGCACTTTGTCATCTTCTCCCCTGTATCTTCCAAGGAAGGCGATATGAACTAATTACCACGGTGGTGCTGAAGCACAAATGTTGTGTGCTGTAACTTAGCAACAGACAACTCTGCCATTTCCTTGCCACACTTTCAAACTCTCTTTTTCCTAGACATTACTTCTTAAACGTTCTCCCCACTGAAACGGCTGAATGCAAAATGCTATAGCGCATCATTGTGTCTTTATATTTTACCGAAGCAGCCGAGCAGCGAAGCTAATTGGCTTCAGTTGAGAGACGCAAGACAATAGCTGTGGGGGATGCAAAAAAGGTGTCTGAAAGTCACACAGGGACAAACAAGCACACGGCATCCCGTAACAGCGGTGTGTCGCTTGGCCGGGCCAAACGATTGCAATCGACGATATTATACGCAACAGGCGGATTCTATTGTCACCTCGAGATTTGATTATGATTCCCGGGGCTATGGTTCAATTTGTGTACTGATTATCGATGTCTCTTGATGTGCCTTGATTCAATGCATTTTTTTTCTTCCTCTTCTTTTTCTTCGTGTGATGGTTAAAGCGGTATTTGTCGTTGCGATTTCTAAGCAAAAAGCAACCTATGCCAGCAAATGTTTCTTAATTTTTCAATTGTGTGTATGTAGGCGATAACTTTTTTCGATTAGTTAAGTTGCAGTTCAACCTCGTGCTGCCGTTGAAGCAATATTTCCCGTGTGCCTGTGTGTGTGTGTGTGTGTGTGTGTGTGTGTGTGTGTGTGTGTGTGTGTGTGTGTGAGTGAGTGAGAGCATGTGAGCCCACTCGTACCTCCACGGAGATGGCACCATCAACAGGGGTACATTGCTTCAATGGCGGTGGCGGGTGGTTGGTTTACAGCACAGGTGTCAAAGTCCGGTCCTCGAGGGCCGGTGTCCTGCATGTTTTCCATCCCTCCCTGCTGCAACACACCTGATTCAAATAATCAGCTCACCAGCAAGCTCTACAGGACCTTGACCTCGACCGGTTCGGAACCTTATTTTGAAGGTTTCCTGACCTGGTCAGCTGTTTTTTAAACACGTCACAAAGAAGCAGTGACAGCTCAGATGAAGAACAGTTGTTTTCTTCACCCAAAAAAACAAAAAAAAAAAAAACAAAAGCAAAAAAAAAAAAAAAACATTGTCTGATAAAAAATTAACCTTGAATGCCATAGCACTACCCATAACCATTTTTTTCCTTCAATTTGAAAACCTCAGCGACACCATCAGCGCCCTCAGCAGAAGACTCACTGAGAGAACCTAAATCCCGTACGAGTCGATTGGGAGCCGCCGTCTACACCACCAACACAAGCCTCTTCGCCTCTCTCGGAAGGCGACGTTGCAACAATGCAGGTCAGTTCCGATGGACGCGACGCGACCCGCATTTGCTGTGACTTTCTTTCACTGACCCAACTATAACGCCATAATAGTTGTCATTATTGTAATATTTGGATGAAAAAAAAAAAAAATTCATTCTGCAAATCAAACATGGTGGTAAAGGACGACGTGTGCGCCGCTGTGAAAATGAGGTAATTATGCAGCGTTTGTCACCTTGAAATGTCAAATGTTGCGAACCTTGTCAACTCCCTGCAGCAATTATTTAGTCTCTCTCACAGTCTGATCACCCACGAATCCGTTCTCACGTCAGTAGTTCACTGAATTGGATTTTTCATCACATGACGCATTTGGATTAATATGTATTCATTTTGCTGGCGAAATAAGTGATTTATGTCACGGGTCTCATTCACATCAGATTTTATTCAACCAAAGTTTATATAAGGGAATAATGCGATAAGTAGTATTTATTTAGTCGTAATTTCACCGTTTATTTCACATGGCTAGGTTAGTAAGCAGGTCCAAGTGAATATCCAATAAATGCCAAATGCATCAAGTTCAGGAAAAATCGACTTGCTTCCTGATGGTGTGTGTGTGAGATTTTTTTTTTTTCTTTCCCCACTCAAATTTCCAACGGTATTATTTTCACCCCCTCAGTGTTTCGTGTTTGGTTTGTATGGGCGGCTTCATCTCTGTGAAACCAGGAGGACGTGCTCAAGCACGTGCAGTCAGAAACTAATTCCACATACGCGCGCACAAAAACACACACAAACACGCACGCACGCGGTCTTGATCCGGCAACATAGACTCTCAGGCACTCTTTGGCGTGAGGCGGCTGAGGGGCAAGAAAGAGCGAGTGAGCTAGCAAGAAGTGAATTTGTCGTTGAAGTGTTTTTCTTTCTGGGTTTTCTCTAGCGGGCTTCACTCTCCATCACACTCGGACACATTAACACACACGCACACACAAACACCACAGAGTTGTAAACAGGCTGCTTTTTTTTCCGCATAAACACACAGAAGTCATTTGGTGGAAATGACTTTGGGATTGTCTTTCCAAAAACACCTCAGCAGGCATGGAAAGCAAATATTTTTCAGAGGGTCAAAACACAGGCCTCATTTATTTAACTCTTTTTTTTTTTTTTCTGACAACCAATGAAAATCTAACATTATAAAAACATTGGCATGATTTGATATAATGTGTGATTTAACCACTCCAAAAACACATGAAAGATTTTTAACCCTACATAAGCTCGTTTTGAAAAATGCTTACAGTGGAACACATTGAACACAATCTGTTGTGGATTTGTTCAAATTTTACCATCAAATATTTTACGCGGCGCGTTTTATATTTGTTTTTTTATATATTTTTATATTTACAAATGGCCAAATAGTTAACGAGGTAGTGCACCAGATGCTATTGCATTTTCCTGTCTTGCTTAAAGTACATTTCAAAATTGTTTGCATGCTATGTATAAGTATCTCGGCGGGATAAATTCCAATTGGCAATTGGCGCGTCACGGTTGAGCTCCGAAGTAAAAGCGGCGTGAAAATGAGCATTGAAATAGAGGCCATGTTTGAGTCGGGGGACCCCCCAATAAACATTGACATTCATTGCACTGAGCCCGATCAACTTTGGGCATCGATCAGGGAAAATAGCCACAGGGCAGGATTGCTTCTCCAACCTGCGGGTAGAATGGTAATCCCGCCCCCCTCCCCTCCCCATATAAATCTCCCAGACTCAGACTGGGAAATCAACGTTTGACCAGCCCACTGTGAGGTCTTCGTGAGCTAATAAAGATGAGTGCATTCTAAGCAGTGCGGAGTGCGGTCGGGTGTACAGGACTGTAAAACTAGAGCTGTTCGCTTTAATACATCGTGCCAATAACATGCGACTGCATTTGATGTCATCCGTGTCTTAGTATTGAGCGCGGCAGCTGACGAAGGCACGGAGACGACAGTCAACCGCAGCATTATAATGGAATGCCTCAGTTTGCTGCAGTCGCACGCGGTGTCCGAGGCAGAAGCGGTTGAATCTGCTTTGGCCCGACATTCGGATCTGCTTCCGGAATGAGAAGTAAACATTCGTTTGAGGTGTTACTGCAGACATACTTTCGGAGGTTCTCGTCCGCTCGAGTCTGTTGCCTAAATCCTGCAGGGGGGGGGGGGACAAAAAAAATGAGGAGGAACAAACCGAGGTTGATGATGATAGTGACATAGTGAAAGTGAAGACGAGAGAGGGTTGTTTTTAGTGAAATGGAATTGTTCCTGGGAGTGACTTGGGCTCTGCGCTCCAACATAATTGTGATGGATGGTGCACGGCTGTGATACGATGCAACATGACGCACGCTACTCGCAATGCACTCCCATGGCCCTATAGATGGCTTTTAATTCACACTTTGTTTGATGATGGCAGTGGAGAGAATGAGCATTGTCCATACAGTTAGCCAAAGAAAGGAGGCTGTTTGTCATCACACCAGGGAGGTGGCCAAATCTCTTGGTGCATATCTCGTACATACTCTACATTGGCCACTTCTTGTAATTGAGTGCAATAGCATGGACTTTAGTGAGTTTGAAAATCTCATCCAGGTTGCCATAGCTGAGGTAGCCTGTCGAGGTTCTGCGCAAAACAAGAATGAATGAACCCATCCAGCCTTTGTTTTTTTTTTTTTAATAGTGCTGGTCATCATTAGTGTCCCATCCAAGCTGATTTGAACCCAGATCCTTCAGGGTAACCTTCAATAAGATAAGATAAGAAAACCTTGATTGGTCTCACAGTGGAGAAACTGCCAAATGACAGCAGCAACATTATGAAAGGGAGACGTAGAAGAACAAAAAGTATACAAATGAATATAAACCACACATGTTGCTAATTTTTTTTTTGTTGTGTTGGCAACATTTTAAGCCTGGATGAATTCATTTCTATTTCCTATTGGGGTGGAGGGGGGGGTGGACTTGGACGGCAACCAGTGTAGCGGAACAGATTGTTGTTTAAGCAATTAAACCAAAAGAAATGTCATCAACCTTGTATTTCAAAAGTAGGATGATGAAGATTAGAATTGGAAATGAAATTGTGATGTAGTGTAACGTCGGTTCGCATTGACTGTATCCTGGCTGTTTGGTCCAATTTGGAAATAATACAACAAGCATGCAACGCACAGTTTGTTTCATCACCCCTCTGCGTGCGTGCCACCACTTGTCCGCCCGGTTACCTGAAAAGCCATTCTCACACTGTCTGGCTCTTTATCTTCCCGTCTAATTCTCGCTCCCCAGTGCGCCATTTCTCCCTCAATCTTGCCCTCGTTTGCTCTCATCAGTACCTCAGACTCTCCTTGACATTTTTCCCATAATCCTCTACGACCAGGAAGCTAAGCCCTGCGGGGGCTGGTCTGACATTTAGGAACTGCTCTCCGCGTTGGATAGCTGAACTCTGGATTTCCACGCAGCCACCCTGATTCTCTCTCTCACACACACACACACACACACACAGAACACCATGTCTTAGTATAGACTTAATCCGCTGCTTAAATATGGACCCATAGCAGACTTGTGCCCGTAATGCAACTTTTTTAAAGAATTTTTGCAATATTCGCCACAAAGTCTTTCCTGTGGAAAACTACAGTATTATTTTGCTGCACAACATTCTTGACCACAGAACACTTGACCGGTCAGGCGAGGAAAGCATTTTTCCACCCGTAGTTATTCTTGACGTGTAACTTGGCCTCACGGTTGTTTCAACAAAACGAGGCTTACGCTGTAACGTTTGGAAAAGGGTTTCTTAATTCCAACCCACGCTACAGGAATTCACTTTGAGTGAAATACTCAGATTCGGCGTTGTCGATCACAGTTCCACTTTTGTCCTCTGCGTCGGTTGATTTCAGTCGAAATCTTCCAATTGTTGATGACCGGTCGGGAGCGTCCAATTATTCCTTGTGCCTCCTTGTCCGCTGTACAACTGATAAAACATGATGAAAAATGAGTTAAAATTGCGCTTGATACAGGCTTCATTTGCGCGGCATTAAGTCATCTTAATTAAAAGACGGCTTTCAAGATTTTGGGTGGGGGTTGATGGATTCCACTGCGTCTTACCTCTCTGTCTCTGCCTTTCCTATCGAGTCTTCCATCGTTCCACAACAGCTTTCTGCTTTTACTCGTAAAGGTTTATTAGAAGCCTTTCTGGGCTTGTGTGTTTGTGAGTTTTATCCCTGATTATCTCTCTGCCTATCTTTCTCCCTTCCCTGCCCCTCCTCCCCCACCCCCTTTCCTTATAACAGCCTGCGGTCATGAAAAGTTTTACAGATGTGAGTTGGCAGACCTCGTCGGTGGGGTTTACGCGTGTGTGCGCGGCATACAGTAAGTGTGTATGTGGATGCGTGTGTGCCGGCAGACATTTCGACCCGTCAGCAAGTTACTGTGTCAAAAGAGGATACTGGCATTCTGCCTTCACCCCTCCCGTCTCCTCCATATCCACACGGCACAGAATCACTCATGGCGAGCAAACTAACTGGATGATCTTGTGTGATGACCACGTAGCAGTCGGCCCACTCCTGCTGCACCTGCTATGCCTTTTTTGCCGGCAGTCATGCCCTGCATTGTCAGCCTGCGGAGTCGGTCAGTTGTAGACACCGTGGATGTCTGGAAAACATGAACAAGAGTTGGATGCTTGAACCGCAGGGCTTTTTAGTCGGTCACACTGTTTCCTCCCATGCCATTTTGACACCGGATGGCCGGAAGGGCAGATGGCGTTTGTATCCTGAAAGCACTGCAAAAATGTGATTTGTTTTGGCATTAACAAAAAAAAAAAAAAAATCTGCCATTTTTGTATGGGCATTCAAATAAAAGAAACATGACTGAGCGGAATGTAGCAGTCCAACTATGATATCCCTACACAGTCAGGGACGTGGCCTAATCAATATAAAGTTCATCAACCCACCAAGTTGATGCTTTGGTTAAAATCGACTTTAATTAGTTGGTGCAAAGCTGATAAAGTTTTCACATTTTGACCAAAGGTGCAAAATCTTCCCAGCTTGCTCGGTTAGAGTGACATGAAAATGTCCGCTTGCGCTTCTTCCCAACACCAAAAATACTCAGCACACGTCGAGCCGTCTCGTCATAAATGCTGCTTCAAGCCTTCTTTTTTTCTTTTCTTGCCACCCTTGTGATCCACTGTTCCAAGTTGAAATTTGCTCTGCTGAAGAAACGTCACAAATGAAATGAGTTGTGCCGCCGTGAAGAAAAGCCTGAGCTGCATTCTGAACAAATTCACAATGGCTCGATACAGGTTCACCTTAAGTTGATTTAAATCAAATCTGTTCAGCGGTCGTCATCAAATTGTTTTTTTCCGAAAGATAAAATCGAATGAGTGTGGCTATGCGAACATGCCAACCCAGCAGTGCTTCAAATGCAACTCTGGTGTGGACAGTGATGAGGTCAACTGACACTAGTATCGACCCCGGTGACTAAAGCTAACTATAGTAGCAGTCATAACCAACTGCAGGATTTGTGATCTATTCATCTACAGACCCTGAGCCAATCACAGATACACAATGTACTGTTAAAAAAGAAACTGTGTGGGGGAAATCTGTGCAACAAAGAAGCCGTGACAGATGAACAGTGTTATAGCGACAGATTAGTGGATAAGGCATCATTTTTGTTTTGAACCACCATTTTACACACGAGGTGAGCAACAAATTTTTTGCCGTGTTTTCTGAAAATTGCTTTTTTTTTTTTTAGCTTGGTAAATGCCAAATACGAAGTACTTCGCTTGCTCTCTGCAGCCTGGCTTTAAAGGCAAGGATGTGTGTGTGTGTGTGTGTGTGTGTGTGTGTGTGTGTGTGTGTGTGTGTGTGCGTGTGTGTGTGTGTGTGTGTGTGTGTGTGTGTGTGTGTGTGTGTTATGTATACAAAATATATCTGGACACTCGCCAATCTGGCACCCACAAACGCTGCTGCTGATGTCGCTGCAGGAAGGGAGGCCATTATAGACAGCGCCAGGAGTTATAGCCTGGCGGCGGGTTGGCAGCGTTGTCACCAAAAGAACGGTGAAGGACATCGCCCGGCATAGCCTTGAAACTTGCTAACGTTCTTTGCTTAAGTGTTGCCAGCAAAGCCCGGGCTCTCTCCAAATTTCAGAGCAACCGGCCCCGTTCGGGCTCGCCGTTTTGACGCTGCCAGCCCTGCAGCAGACTGAACACTTGCACAAAGATGGAAGGGGCTGCAAGGACGCGATAGAACATTGCACATGTAAATGCCTTGAGACGACAAGCCTTTTTTTTTTCTCCTTAAGACAGAACAGTGACTGCTTTAATCCATTTTCTGTCCCTTTACCTGCTCTCTCCTTTACAAGTTTACCCTTCACTTTTTATCCCCCACCAAATGTTAATCTGGGTTGCGTACGCATGCGCACACACGCACGCACGCACACACACATAGAAAAAAAAAACTTTCAAGATAAGTGTGCTGAAATTGCTCTCAGCTGGGAGCAGCTTACTCTGAGGATGTTGCATGTCGACAGAGTGGAACCGATAAAAATCCATTCCAGTGAATATCCCCCTCCCAGCCCCGCTTTTTTTTTTTCTTTTTTCTAACCGCACTCACAATGCCTGTTCTTCGTTTCAAACACTAATATTTGTCTGCTCACCTTGTGTGCCAAACAGCAAAGGTTAGCTGGTTAGCTTAGCTGCTATTGTCAATGTGAGTGAGCTATATATAGTTGTGGGAACATTGTTTTACATGTCTTATGAAGATCATTTTTACTACTGCAAACTGCAAACTCATTGACAACAATGCAGTAAATCGCAATCCTGAAATTAATGTTCGCTGCTGCTGTTATGGTGAGCAACAAAGTTCAGTTGGAGGCAGCGATTAACACCGAATGGCTGTGTGCGAACCGTCGCATCTGAGCTTGCGTAACCGCAGTTACTACCCCCTTTTCTTTAATGGATATATATTTCAGGCAGCTGTTTACTGGTCTTAAAAGGCTGAAACACCTGACCATTTGACCACTTTGGAAAAAAAAACAAAACAGTAATTGTGTCGATGAAAGAGCACTTGAGAGAACGATTTTGACGATTCAAAGTGTAAAATGTACACTATGCCATGCCGTACTAGGCAATTTTGATTTGATACCTTAAAGTATCATTTTCCAAAAGACTTTGTCATCGTGAGAGTGCACCCTGTACTTCTTGTCAGCCATTTGCTGTACCGCCATTCCCACTCACACCGAGGTGCTTAGAAATAATGAGGATTATTGTCTAAAAACATCTTTGTGCTTTACAATCTCAGCACCAAAACAACGAACACTCACTCTCCTCTGTTGTCAATTATTATTATCTTTTTTTGTTTGAAGCTGCGCTACCATACGACGGGTTAATTGAGTTGGCGAATGCCATCGCTACATTAGAAAGTAACTGGAATACATTTGAATTTGTGCAAATCAGTTGGCTTGCCATTCAGATTCAGATTCATTTCATAACAATCAGCTTCTGATTGTAATATTGTCGACATGTATTAGAAGGAAGTGTTCATTTTTCTTCCTTGGAAAGAAAGATTCCAAAAGTATTTCAGTTGGAGCCGCAGAAGACGACAGGAGGAGATCGATTTCTTGAACTCTCTGTCTCTCAATAAGAGCGATTCATTCTTGGACGCTCATGTTGGAAAATAACTTTTCAAGACACACAAAGCAAGGGATGAGTGTTTTATTTGGCGTTGGCCCTCACGGGTGTGTCATCTAAGATGGACATTTACCGCTAGGCACCTTGCATGTATGATTGAAAATAGCATGTTTTGGTAAAGGAATGACTTAGTTCCCGAACCACCGATTTGTGTGCCTCATGAACATATTTCATCCTCTTTTACGGCTTATGCACGCCAAGATTAAAACTCAGGACCACAGAAGCCATCAGCTATGTATACAATCAGTTACTCCAATTGCCTCTCAGAGCTCCTGTTGCACACTTCATGTCCGCACAGGGTAGCAATTTGCCACCGCCGCTTGCAGCATGTCATCACTTTCAACTTCTACATGGCCCATTACAAAAAAAAGGAAGATGGAAAAAAAAAAAGAAAAAGTAAATAGGCTGCAGGGCATTCTGCACCTCTTACATCTGGACCCCACCGTACTCTTGCCATATGTAATCCATTCCGCTTCCTGCATAGCAAAGACAGCATTTAAATTCAGTGCACATAGATTCGGGGCAGCCGGATTGTTTGAAATAAGAAGTTTCAAAGGTTAAAATGTTGGCGAGTTTGGGCACAAAAGCTTTGCTGTCATCTCGACGGACTTTGCGGTATTACACATTTGAGGGCTAACGGACGTCTTGTCATATTGCTTAATTTGATGCCTGTGAATGACTGAGCAATTGAAAATGACTCGCAAATCATTGTATTCTGTTTTCATTTGTTGAACGCAACTTCCCAACTTCATCATTTCAAAGAGGAAAATATATAGCTCGGATTTGAAATGACTTTTGCGACACTCGCCCTGGAACTTTTCTGACACACTTTGTACAGTGTCTTGCCATCACCTTGGCTCCGTTTGTGGTGACAGCCAGCCAGTAGACATGACTTTCAACAGTGTTGCATCGCACTCTCCCTCACAGTCAATAGCACTCCATTTCAAACCATCGCACGCACGCACGCAACTTGTGCGCACACGGAAACTAAGCGATGTTTTATTCAGAACAATCCGGGGGCCAACAGAAAATGCAAATGTAGAATTTTCCCAGCCTGCCGCCAAGCACATCCTGTTGTATACTGTGAGATGGATTTTTGTAACGTAACTTTGTGTGTGTGTTGCTTGTTTTGACTTTGATTGGCATGATTCAAATGCTCTGTGGGTATTCAGGGCAACTTCGTATTAAAGGACTTTGCTGCAGGTGCGTGGTCTTTAATTAGTCTCCGAATGTGCGCATTGGAAACGAGGCATGGTCGAATTTTTCCCTGTGAATAAGCGTGGACTGCTTAACAGTTGATCCCTCATTGCATCGACTTTCCAAACCTTTATAAGGTGGACGGGCATTGATGCGTTCTTTCACAATCGACCCGAACTTTTGATTGCTGCTGTTGAGAATAACCATCTTTGTTTGGCATCCGTGTCAAGGCTCTGCAATTTCTCAGGCTACGATAACCCGACTGAATAAAATTGGAAAGATTTCGCACGTCCCCAAATTGCCACACGCACAACAATTTTAAAACCTGCAAATCGAACTTGGATGGGAGTATCTCACAATGATACAAACGGATGCTCAAAAACAGCAGCAGGTTGTGGCTCCCGAACGAAAACAGAACAGTTTTACAATTTTTTTTTCCCCCATCTGTTTTTTTTCTCGGCGTTCTAATCTGGACCAGATTCTTGCAGTTAGGTTTTCTGTAGACCATCTATGTATCATTCATAGTGTGGTCGAAAATAGGCTAGAACATCACGATTAGAATTTATATTTGCCATACACACACTAATTCATGCGCATGTACACGTTTACAACAAGCAAGTTCGTCTTACATTTTTTGTGGTCATGTAGTTGTGCACCAAGCCAGACAAGCAAATGCTATAACAGCATCGTGACAAATGAACATGCTTGCGGCAGACCGCCAGTCCTCCTGATTTATTTCTTTTTTTGAACCAGTCGATCATTTTCAGTGTTCAGACGTCAACCAAAACATAACTCTGTCATCCTCTACTTTCAGTCCTGTTTCCAAATGTTTGCGTACTAAAATGTGATCATGTATAGGAGCAACTAGAAAAACACCAGGTCGTCGCTTAAAAAAATCAAAATGAGAAGGATTTTTTTGGATGAACTAAATTGCAGCACAAAGCCGCAATTACTCTGCTTTCCAGACAGTGGAACAGGTATGAATGATTAATCATTCAATAGTTCAACTGTGCTGTCGGGACATCATGATTAGAATTCCCCTTTGTCGCGCACTGACTCATTCATTTGCATGAACATCTTTAAAACCGACCGAGCTCATCTTAACCACGTTTCTCCCATTCATTTATTCAGTGATCCTGTATGAAACTGGCCCGCAAGCCTGCTTACCGCAAAGCCTCCAGCTGTCTGCCGTTTGATTTGACTGGACCATGCTAATCGTGGCATTTAAGTCAAATCTTTCTCCATACCCGAGAATCATGCCAACACTCTTGTCAGTACTTCAGCCATCTATGAACGTTTTGTACTGCACACATTGTATGCTGTTTTATTCGGTCGGTAATTACTTGCCAGCAAGGAGTTGATGTGTTAGGCGACATTGTTTTGTCCGTGAACACGACTATGCTAAAGGTTTTCAATTTATCATTCTGTCATTGGTTGAAGTGGTCATTTATCATGCTCAGATCAGGCTTTTATCTTTGGACTTAAAATCCGGTCAAGGTCAAGGTAGCAATATATATATATACTTTAAAGCCACAAGAATCAGTGGAGGCCATGACGGAAACCAACCACCATTGTCTCTTACAGAAAATGAGCAACTTCACCAAAGATTTGCACGCTCCTGATACTTGTTCAGGTATAATTTTTAGCTACAGAAAACTAGACCTTCTCCATGACCACTTTGGATAAGAGGTGGTGGATTGGCGCACACCCCCCCAAAAAAGTGCAATTCTATGGAAATATAATGACATTAATTCATTTAGCCCAGATGGAAAGTGGACATTCTCCCTCGAGAAAATAAAAGCATTGCTGTAGCCGTCCCAAAATAACATCAGAATTGTATTCTACTTTAGGCGAGCCAGGAAAGCCTGCTCACTTTCCCAGGCGTCAATCACATCACCACTTCCTGTCAGCTGTCACATGATATATTCATCAGCAGCCACAGCTGTGCATGAATTTAAAAGGGGATTATTTCAACTTTATACTGTATTTTCCTCGCTGTCCACTCTGCTTGCTGGACTTTTCGTTGGAGCACCGGCTCATACAGCCGCTCGGTCTTGCGGTGTTTCGCAAGGTTGCGTGGGATCGAATTCTATGAATAACAACATCTTTTCTGTCCCCCAAATGCAATATCGAATTGCAAAACATAATTGATTTCTCGACTATGAATTTAAATTATTTTGGAAGGCATAGACAAGGGAAATTAACTTCCTCCCCCGTGAGGGTTTCCCTCTGTTAGAAAGTGAATCATCACCATTTTGTAGCCATTTGTCTTTCTGAAGGGGTCCCCCCCCCCCGGCCCCCCGCCCCCCAAATAATTCGTTTACAAAAGTTTGCGGCTACATCATTCCTGTATCAATGACACTCAATACAAGTGTGATGCGGATAGTCACAACCATACATCCTCGCAACAAAAAGTTTGTTACAAGTGGGCTTGAAAGCTAAACCAGTGAAATATCCACTTAAGCCGGGCCTAAATCGCGAGAACTAAAGTATCCACGAGGAAATCTGGCCGTCTGGCTTTAAAATCTCTTTAGTACTTTCATGGAGCCCGATATAATCTTCAGGGCTAACAACTGAGCGGAAGAGCTGCTTGAAGTGTTGGATTCAACGTTAGCCTCTCGGGTGTACCAACCCCTGCCCTCCCTTCAAGTACTGGCAACTGCTTTGTTCAGTCTGTCAAGGCTGGTTCAGAGGTTCCCTGCATGTGCCTACTGGCAGAATAGCGCTTCAAAAACAGCTACCCGAGGAAAGGAACAGTGGAGATAAAATCTCGTCTTTGTCGTGCAGATTTCTCCCAGAGTAAGCGCGGTTTAACATCGGGATGGTTTCTCTGTGCGTCATCAGTACAGTTCCCTTGACGTACTCCATCTTCGATTGTTTCTCCGTGCGCGTGCTCTGTTTCTGATGTCTGACTGATCCATAGCTTCCATTATTTCATCTCTTTCATGTACACCATAAGTCAAGCAGGAAAGATAACATTTCACATGAAAATTGGGAGTGTGGGGGGGAATATAGGATGATACTTCTGTACACATTTGTACAAAATGTTACTCAAGACTTGAATTGATGAGTCAGCAGAAAAGGATTATTAATATTGCCTTTTTGGGGAGTAACCTGAATTCAATTTCAAATGTGCATTACCTGGCAGCCCACGGAGCTCGTGATTATCACGTCGGCCTCACCGTTTTGTATCTGAAAGCACTGGGCTAGCAGTGCGGAGTTTCCCCCCGAGCTTGCATGCCATTTCTATGGATACAGAGTCTTCTTCCCCCAAAAAATGAACTGTCCGCGTTTGCTCCGTCGGAACGGGATACAAAGGATTTGCGGCTAACACCGAATACATTCTTTTCTGTTCCAAGATGGAAAAACTCAGGAGCAGTTGGTCAATCTGGACGGGTCGGCCTACCCATCCGTCTTCGGCTCACCCTTCTGGTTCTCTGTTCTTTTGGGCTGCCCAAAAAAACTGCAGGCCATTGGCACCATTTTTTTTTTTTTTTTTTTTTTTGCCTCTTACCGCTAATCAGATCTTGGCTCCCTGAGACACTTTGCCTTCACGGTTTTAGCCGAATTGCAACTGAGTTAAGATGTCATGATGAGTTTGGTTTTCCCTAAACTGTTCTTTTAAACTGACTGCCGATGAACAAGAGATTGGAGTGAGGACCTACTTTCAAAGCTACAAATGGAATGGTAGCTGCCTTTAAGTGGGATAGTGTTGACCGTGGTTTGCAAGTAAGGTTGCGTCTCGTTAATCCTGCGCCTGCTGACCTTGATCTCCTGCTGGCCGTTTCCCATTCTTTAAATGATATGGCAAAGAACGGTGTTCTCCAAGGCGTTTGGGATCTGCCCGCCGACTGAGTCAAGCTTTGACACGGACACTAATTTCTCCAATCAATTATCTTTGATTTCCAATGAGCTTTCACTATTCCCACCTCGTCATTTTCTGCTCTACGGCGGTGACACTGCGGTATATTTTATGATGCTTATTCTTTGACTCAGAGAAGTATTACTGCAACAATATATTTATTGCGGTAATTGTCGTGAGCGGTGGTTTAGAGCCGCAGGAGTCGTCTTCTCACCTTCATTTGATGATTTTGAATAAGTTTGGCCTCAATGTTCTCTTCATCAAATTGAAGGCAACAAATTAGACCGACACACGCACACACACTTGCTTTAACCTATCTCCTCCCACATTCACAAACACTTCTTATTTACGAGGCTGCGGCTGACAGCTTGAGCGTTGGAGCTGGATTAACGGTTTACTGCTACCAAAGGGGTGAGATGTAGATGAACTGCTATAAATTATTTCTTGGCTGAAGTGGTTGAACCTTTAGATTGGAAACCCACCAAATCCATTGGAGAGGGTCTGCTCCTCCAAGTCTTTTCGCCGTTATCTCTCCACTTGTGATCGAGGATAAGAAAGAAGAAATAAAAAACCAATTTGCTCCTGCGGGCAATATGTGAGACTTAAAAGTAAAGTGTGATAAACAGGATTGGAAGGGACAGACTAAAATAGAGAGAAACTCAGAGAACACTGTAATAATTCAGTCTAGAATGGATGCGCGAACATTTTGTCACCCCTTTATTGAAAATTACGAGAAACACACTTACCCCCAGGGATTGCTCGCACCGATTTCATTCAAACACACATTTTGAAAACATAAGAAGCCTAAATATCACGAAAACTTTAAACTTGATTTCAGCATTAGCACATGAAAAACAAGACGGCATCCTTGGAAGGAAAAGTGTGAAGTAGATCAAGCATTTGAAATCTTGAAAGATGCAAATCTTTCAAGAGCGGATATTTGTCATGTTTCTTGTCTGAACCTTTCAGCTTTTCCTCTGTCACATTAGAGAGCTCTCGCGGTGACATCATATAGATCTCTGCTCCTGAGACAATTTTTAGGATTTCATCTGAAATGTAATCATTTGCAGTGGGTGAAAATTGACACCAAAGTTAGAATTTCAGTTTAGTGTAAGGTGTGGTTTGACTGGAGAATGGCCTGTTCAAGTCCTGATATTGACCAAAATATCGATATCAGTTGGCATCCTGGTATGCTATCGTCCAATCCATAGGATCCAACTACATTCCGGATGGACATAAGAAATTAAGTGATGAAGAATTTCGCTGAATGTCTCCAGTTGATGGCCAGAAATAATGGCGTGCGCTACTTGAGATGCAGCCAGCATATGCAATGGTGATTCACTCTCAAGTAGTTTGTCTAATATTTTTTAAACACCACAAACTCAGCTCCAGGAGCTTGAACTACATCCCCACGCACCTCTGTGTAACTTCTTAAGGCGGTTTTGCTTTAAGGTAGTTTGCAGTCATTAAAAACACTTTTGACCTCACACTACAATCTTATTTAATTAAATTAGCTTTTGGAAAGTCATCCCTCTCTGGCCCCATCTCGACGCCTCTAATTGAATTGCAAATTATTATTTCTTTAACTTGTCATGAGGTGTTGAATAAACTAGCCAATTAGAGACAGCAAGCATGACTGAGGGATGCACCCCCTCTCCAACAGAGGCTCGTGGGGGGGACACACGAAAGCTATCGTAAAGGAGACTGTTATAGTTGTGGGCGAGGACTATTTGCCTGTTGTTCAAGTTTTTGTTGCGGCTTGTGTTGAATGTGTTTGCGATTGTCCAGTTTAGCTGGATCACTCACTGCACGCGTCCAGGCCTCTATATTTCCACTTCAAATCTTAGGAATTAAAAACAATTATGATTGAATCCAGTAATTTTTGCGCCGTATCCTCCCAAGATAAGAGAAGTATATCATAAAGATTCAAGTTAATCAAGGGAGTAGTGCAGTCATGACGCTACTAAAATCGACTTTAAACAATGCTTCTCCCAACGGCACCTTATATCATCCATTTATATTCAGGATATTGAGCGTAATGACATTCCTCCCCTCCACCTCATCAAATGGCGCCTGTGTATCTTTTATCACGCTCGACCGGTGATATTGTCTCGACGTGTGAAAGCTATCAGTCAAACGTGTGTGTGTGTGTGTGTGTGTGTGTGTGTGTGTGTGTGTGTGTGTGTGTGTGTGTGTTGGCGGTAGCCGCCGGCATCTTGTTGAAAAGTCAATGACGTTGCCTCTCTTTGTGCAATGAGCCTCTCCACATTGACAGACACACACAATCACACGCACACACCCCAGCAATCTGTCTCTAGACGTCCCCTCCCCGCGAGCGACAGTGGTTGTAAACAGGCAGCTGGGGACGAACAAACACTGTCTGCCTCGTTGTGTGTTTTTGTTGGAGAGTGTGAGCATGATTGTTCGTGTTTACAAAATGGGAACTACAATTCCTGATGAAATCCCACAGCATGTATTCTGGCTTCCTCCGTCATTCCAAAAGCATGTTTGGTGAACTAAAGACCGTTCTTTCCCGTGATTGTGAATGCGAACGGGTTGTCTCGGTAGGGTGAAGTCAGCTGGGATAGGCTTTCCCTCTCCGGCAACCCTAATGGGGACATGTGCTAGAAACATGGATGGATGCAAAGCAAAGAGTCCAGGTCACTTTTTTTTTTATTTTTATAAGAATTCCCCAGCCAATAACACCCACTGGCTGAGTCTTCGTTTCTTGTGTATTTAAAGCACGGCTTGCTTGAGTGGGTGGCTAAGCAGAGACAGCACTCACACCTGAAGCGCATCGTCTCGAACAGCTACGCTAAAATATAGGCGGCCTCTTTTCTCTTCCCGTGTCAAGATAAATTTTGGAATGCCTTTTGAAAACAACAAAACAACCTTCCTTCCCATTTAGCCTCCACCGGTTGTCAAGAGAAGCGGCAGGTTTTAAACACCTTCCGCCGTCGCCGTTTCACATTTGCTTTTGTCACCGGTCCAATGCCTCCTAGCAGCCTTCCTGCATGTTTTCCCATCCTCTTATTGAGGATCATGTTTCACTAGTCTCCACGGTGGAACTTTGTGCACAAAGACTTTTGGCAACCATTTTCCTCTAGTTTATGCGATTCAATGTATGTGGCAAATCAGGCGAACCGGGGATTAAAATCATTTCTACATTTTCAATCCATTCGTTTTCTCTCCAACAGAGTGTCTCAATTGTTTTTTTTTGACACAAACATAAATATTTGTGATTAAATTGGTTCATGTTGTAAAAAAAAAAATGTGTGTGTGTGTGTGTATATATATATATACACACACACACACACATATACACACACACACATATACACACACACACACACACACACACACACACACACACACACACACATTCCAACAATTATTAAACTATAACCAATATCACAAAGACACTGGCAGCCTTTGTGACATGTTTAATTGTAAGTGAACTCTGAAATGGGAACCGAGCCTATAGCAATCGCATAAGTCAGCTGAATCCACCCACGACCAATGGGCCAGGCACGTCTTTTTATGGGAGTGAAGTGACAAAGATATGCTCTTGCTTTTGCCTTGAGGCTTTACCTGCTGCAGACTCCAGTTTTGCTTAGATCCCCTACACAGACGGGGCAAATGGCATCTACTTTAAAGCGATCACAAATAAGCATTGCATTTAGACCGCTTCAAAGCCGAGAAGTTGTTTGAATCGAAGGGGAATCTATCAACCCAAAGCTGATCGCGGGTATCGGAGCAATTGCAACTCTAATGGCGGCAAATAAATGGGCTTTCGGAAGACTAGAGTTCATAAATTTCAACTCATTTGATGCAGTGGTGTAGCACTCTGCAAGCTAACAGCTTCTGTCAGCAGCAGCACTTGAAACATACCCGATGCACAAGCATGTACTGCAGCCTCCATGAAGATCTTTATCAGAATCGTTCTATCTTTTGCCTCCGGTTCCCCTCAAGTACAAACCCTCATGTCCGTCCGCTTGCTCTCATTCATTCTTCTCCTCATTTTGTTTTAATTGCCTCGTTTTTCCCTGCCTACCCCCTCCCCACTCCTCGTCTCATCAGATATTCCTCACCCGAGCTCCTGTCTGCAACCTCCCAGCCCTCCCTTCTCTCTCTCTCTCTCTCTCTCTCTCTCTCTCTCTCTCTCTCTCTCTCTCTCTCTCTCTCTCTCTCTTTGGATGTCTCTCTCTCTCTCTCTCTCTCTCTCTCTCTCTCTCTCTCTCTCTCTCTCTCTCTCTCTCTCTTTGGATGTGAACCTCACACATGGCTGATTGATTTGGCGTAGAAGGGCCGGCAAATCTTCAAGAAGGAAAAATCCATAGGTGCGCATGTAGGCACCGGACAAAAATACTACGCACATGATAAAGCAAAGACATATTGTGAAGTGAGTGCTAAGAAAAGGTTGTTGCCGGAGAGATTGAGGCAGGAGAATGTCGAGGGAGTGCGCCTGTAGATGGCAGGAGAGAGCTTCATGAAGCCTGCAGTCACACACAGTCACCCACTCACACATATTTTTACGTCCATTAACCCAATACACACACACACACACACACACACACACACACACACACACACACACACACACATTCCAACAATTATTAAACTATAACCAATATCACAAAGACACTGGCAGCCTTTGTGACATGTTTAATTGTAAGTGAACTCTGAAATGGGAACCGAGCCTATAGCAATCGCATAAATCAGCTCAA
>NW_017805034.1:654153-663768 GCF_001891065.2 Hippocampus comes
CGCCTCTCTCCCCCCCCCCCCCCCCCCTCTCTCTCTCTCTCTCTCTCTCTCTCTCTCTCTCTCTCTCTCTCTCTCTCTCTCTCTCTCTCTCTCTTTGGATGTGAACCTCACACATGGCTGATTGATTTGGCGTAGAAGGGCCGGCAAATCTTCAAGAAGGAAAAATCCATAGGTGCGCATGTAGGCACCGGACAAAAATACTACGCACATGATAAAGCAAAGACATATTGTGAAGTGAGTGCTAAGAAAAGGTTGTTGCCGGAGAGATTGAGGCAGGAGAATGTCGAGGGAGTGCGCCTGTAGATGGCAGGAGAGAGCTTCATGAAGCCTGCAGTCACACACAGTCACCCACTCACACATATTTTTACGTCCATTAACCCAATACACACACACACACACACACACACACACACACACACACACACACACACACATACACACACACATTTGCGTTGTTACGCCTGTTTAAATATTCCTTGTTGAAATTCTCTAATTTGGATCAGTCAATGTAGCATGCATGCATAGATTACACTAAACGCGCATTGTATTACCGCATAAATGAATGAATCAAAAGCGGCAGCATCAGTAATTTATCTCTAAACCGATTACACCAAGGTGAGGAATTGACTGTTAACTTGATTGGTTTAACCAATGATGCTTGGAAATATTCTATTTGTCCGTCTGGATTCAGTTTACAGGTTGATTCAGTCATCCTTCAGCCACCTTCCTTGCTTTCCGGTTCGGGTACATACGCTAATTAAAAACGTGGAGGAATTTTAGAATAATGTGACGTCATTGAACGCTAACCTAACACAGTTGCTAAACAGTAAGTAGTGTAAAAAAATGTATGAGAACACTTTTCAGCCATATATCCTTCAAACAATCAAATGAAAAAAAACAAAAAAACGGAAGTATGGTGGTAACTCAGCATGTCTCCTTGTCCCTCGTGAACATGTTTTCTTACATCACTGCGCAAACTAGTTCACGGAGCACCAAAGCATGGGGCCCGCTTTTTGTGCAAAGCACAAGTCTATCGCAAAGCACAGTCTTTGTGCATAGGTGAAGTTTGCTTTCTTTTGGTTTTTTTCCTCGACTGTGCAAAGGAAGAATGGAGTGTTCGCGCTGTTGTGGGATGGAATGCAGCTGACTCCCGGCCAATCGAAATGGCTCCTCTTCATTCCCAAAATTGGGGTGGTGAAAGTGTACATTGTGTTTGATGTTGTGGAAGCAAAAATTGGGGTCTGCGCACGAGAATGCTGCACACCAAGTGTGTTCATATCAATGAACTGCAAGGCCTCCCCTTGCGGATGAAACATAAGTGTGACATTTTGCTGAATGCAGAAAAGTGGTGCCATCTGGTGGACAAACTTGAAAGTCATTACAGCGGGGTATGATGTTATGTTAGTACGGCGGTGATGTGACTACGCCTCAGTCAGCAACTGAGCATCCCTTCTTGTACCATGTGATCACATGGTTTGACGCCAACCCGCGAACTGCTTCATCGTCTGCAGGAGGAGGCAGGAAAAGACCATCAAATTAAAGCAAATTGCTCTTTTCAATTCTTGTCAGTTTTTTTTTCAGTGCAGTCTTTAATCCCTGTCATTTAAACTCCCATTATTGCCCAGAAGGCACTGTTTAATTCACTCTCAAAAATCTTAATCAGTCGACCGCGAGCCCTTGGGGGCGGGGGGGGACATCGGGTTCAAAATATCAGTACGGCGCCGGTGTGTGGTGACCTTGCGGGACCACCTCATGCCATGCAGCGAGTAACAGATGACTGGAGATGGATTATGATGTGATGGCCTCATCGCGGGCTGAAATGCAAAATTGATGTGTACGAAAAGACGCTTGCACAAACAACAATGTGTTGCATCGTTTAAAAACAAACGAAAACAATCATCCTGAAAGTTACCCCGCGGGTCGTACCAGCATTAGGTGTTTTTGAACCCCCCCCCCCTTTTTTATCTTCAATAAATGACAAAGAAAATGTCTTTAAAAGGGTGCTATGACGGACTATGATTGAAAACTTCATATATTGTCTCTTTAGGTGTTTGCCATTTTTTCCCCCCTTTCAGACTTTTTCTTATACCATTTTACTTTGCATGCATACAATGCTGCATCACTCCAATGGCCCATCCCCTGACCAGTAGTCACACCCACGCATGAGGCTGGAGAGCTTAATTTGCCACCACCAAGCCCCCCCAAACTCCTTCCTCTATTGACTTCATTCCACGAGACCATCAGCGAAGGCAGAGGGTAGTGGAAGGATTCGTGTGAGCCAGTGTTCCCCCACCCCCACCCCCCACCACCACCTCGCGCCGGAGCAGTTTTAATCACGGAGCTGCTCGGGCGGTGACTCGCGTGCGACTGACGCGCGTGACTTACGACGCGAGAGCTTCCGAGGAGCACTCGAAGGCAACATCTCGCACCAGTCAGGCTGCCCGCCTCACTCGCGGGAGGAAGACGCGGCAGAAGGATGGACCGGGGTGCATCTCCTCTGCTTTGAGACAAGAGGGGCTTCTTTTCCTTTGTATTTCAATCCAGGAGGGCAGCTTGAACAGAACACCGCAAGTTTATTTTTAGGGAGAGACCAAGAGCGAGGCTGATGGTTTTGTGCCACAACGGGGAGAAGGATGCAACAATTCCAGCATCCGCACTTGAAGAGAAAAGAGTAGAAGAGGCTGCGAGGGAGTTAGAAACACAGAAAAAGGATCTATTCTTTTTTTTCTTTTCTTTTTTTGTGGGACGTGAGGATGCTTGGATGCATCCCAGAGGAGGAAAAATGTGGATTTGACATGCCAAGTCTACCTTAACATTGATGGCTGATTTACAAGTCACTTCTCCTCTCACCGTCGAGCACCATATGATGGATTTATTTGGTCTATGTTAGACGGAGGAGGAAGGAGAAAACTCGCGCACCCCGCCACCCTCATCCCCTATCCTCTCTCCTTTCCGATCTCTACCGCCCTCCGCCCCTCCCTTCCCGTGTTCTGGATGTGAAGCAGCATGCGGCCCGGTGAGAGCTCAGAGGGCTCGCGCTCACCTTGCCGTAGAGGATGCGTCGGAGCCCGCACTAGCGGCAAGGAACGCCGTCTGATGGAAGGAGGAGGAGGAGGAGGAGGAGGGGGTGGTGTTGGTGGACGACAAATGAGCATGACCGACGGAGGGATGATGGCGCGCTGTTTCCTGTGGATCGTCGTCCTCGTCTTGCTCTGCACGCACGCGCAAGGTACGGCTAGGAATGGACGCACGCACATGCGGGGTTGTGGCACTGGTTGAGCATCCGATCCAACCCCCCCCTTTGCTACTTTGATGTGTATGCATAGAGTGTTAGGAAGAGCTATTGAGCTGTAGCTGCTGCTGCTTCTTTTTTTTGCTCGTTTTTCTGCCTCCCTCCCTCCTAGCTTTCACTTCAATACAGCCATTGAGCCAGTAGCCAATAAATATTCTTGCGGTAGCTCTTGGGCTGTGGCGGCGTGAACGTGAGCTGATTATTCCAAATTCTGTGTGTGAGTGTTCAAGTGTGTGTGTGTTGTTTATAGCAATCATCTCCCAGACTTCCTTACGCAGCACTTTCCCTCCCATAGATAAAGCTCAACCTATTTCATTTTAAATGTGTTACATAATGAACGCGGTGCTCCCCCTCCTTACAATTTTTCCCCCCTGAGCCTTCTGTCCTCCACTTTCCTCTCCCAAGTGGAGTCAAATGTTCAAATGTTGACTGTGTGGCGTCACATCTTTTGGTTCTGATCAGCCAAACTTGTCACGGCATCATGAGGAAGATGCAGAGCGGTTGCGGGGGATAGAAGAATGGACTGGCACCTTGGCTCAACTGAGAACTTGCCAAGAGTGGGTGAAAGAAGCGGTGGAGGTGGAGGAGGAGCTTGTATAGGAAGTGGCTAGCTAAATGCTGGACGCCGCTGAGGAGTGTTTGTCACTGTCACAGCCAACTGGAGGGCGATTGTTTGGAGAGTAGATGGAAATTCCTTTGGTAAAAGAGCAAAATATGCACAGGTGCTCGAAAGTCGGGTCGAAAGCTAGACGACAGCTATCGGAAAGAGTTTTTAAAATTGCAAAATAAGACCATGACTCCTTGAATTCGGCGTAATAGCATGACCGTATCTTGATATGATGCTTAATTTTGAGGGTTCTCAAAAACGTCTTGAGCTTTCTTTGGCAGACTTTAAAACAGACCGAGGCGAGGGAAAATGTGGGTCGTGGGTTGTTTGCGGCAAGAGTATTTCATCCATTTCTAGGCACAAGTCAACTTCCTTCACAGAAGCTTTACAACTGCTCAGTTTGCCCACCGCCAGTGACACAACAGGTTAGGTTGGTACTCCAGCTCCTGCATGAAAATGAAAATCAAATGCACATCTCCTATCAGCTTAGTTTTTACACATTTGTTAAAATTTCAGACAGTCATGGCTTTGATTAGACGTTATCCATTTGTTTTTTTCTTTTGTAGATTTCTTCAATGCTTTGTAGGACTTATATATGAATGTTTTACAAGAATTGAAGGTTCCTCGGTCAGGTCTAGACTTGTGTGGCAAGGCAGAGCAAAGATAGGACGGGTTTTCCTCAATTATGCTCGATCAAATTTGGAACTGTGTATGGGCCTGCGGGTACTGCTATCATGCAAAACAAAAAGCTTGCGGCAGACTCGTATTAAGATGAATAAAATGTCAAATTTAAATAGAGGAGTTGGTGAAGCAGCCAAGCAAATAAAACCCATTAAGACACTGAACAAAAAAGAGGTAAATAATGAAAAGCGTTTTGATACTTGCTGACATTTGCTGACATTTTGAGGACACCGCGGCTTATAGGACACAAGCTGGAACACTTAGGGAAGGAGTAAATGAATGGAATGGATATGCGGTTATATGGAGGTGCGATTCTCTTTTGAGCCACAATGGGGGCACTCATGCAGACGCTCCCCCAAGGCTAAACAATCCTAATTTGGATCGGAACCAAAATGTACGCCGTTGTCGGTAACAACCCACTGCCTGGATGCTTGGCTTTTTTTCTCAGTCGGCAATGCATGCAGTTCGTAGAAAGCGGCTGAGTGATTTTGTCTAATTCTGGGTCAAATCGTTTTTTTTTCCGAAAGTGCTGTGACTTACACATTTACCGGGTAAAACCAGTTAAGACCACTGACATCCTCCTTTGTTGGGGCGGCCGACACAGCATAATAGTAGGAAGCGGTGTGGACAGATAAGACCTTCTTCCACATCTGTCAGAAAAAGGCTCCGCCATCCTTTCATGATCTTTCTGGCATCCATAAAATATTTCAACCCAGAATATACAGTCTTCACTTAAATATAATATTGCGAGCAATAAAGATAAAAGGACCGCTAAATGTTTTACAGAACTTTTCCTCACGAACAAACAAACGAACAAACAAAATGACTTCATTTGCGATGATAATGAAGTATTGTAAGTACGGTAAATAATACAAAATAACTAAAAAATAAATTAGGCGAAGACAAAAAGGTATTAATTTTGAATCATTTCCAAAGTGATTTGACTTAGTAGCTGCATTTTTTTTGGTGGTGTTCTGTTCTCCTGTTTCTATTTGAAGTGTATGAAAAGTATTTAAATTCGGATCACTCAGCCACAAGTGAAATTCTTAATTATTGTATGCAAAGGAGGTTCTTCTGAACACAGACAGGATTTTATCGTTGAAAAAATTATCCCCTCTCAGCTTGCCGCCTTCTCCACCCCCATCTCCTCTAGAGGCTTAATTTACACAACGCTACATTGCACTTGCACACCAGCAAGTCAACTCCCACATCTTTCACCGTCTACACTCCTTTAACGTATTCTGCGCTAGTCCAAAGCACCCCCAAAAATGGTCAAATAGGATCATTCAGCTCTGATTATTAGTCCTGATTAGCTACAGACGATTTGTCTCTGCCATATGACCAAGGAGTTCACACCCGTGATTCAAAATCAGTTTTTCAATCCAAATTGACGAGGCGCGAAAATGTTATGCGTCGTTTTTCGCAAATGTGCCCTGAATCCAACGTCGCCGTCATACGCGGTCACGTAATTGGATGCAAGTCCTCGATGTTAAATTGGACGGGCTGTCAAACGCGGTGAAGCGTTCCTCGACCCGGCTTTTTTGAAAGCTATCACCGGATATTGAAAATTGATTGACGCCCGGCACCCGCTGATGAATCATTTAGCGTTGTCCACCATTAGCATGCCATTGCTAATCATTTACCTTTTTTGTTTTATTGGTTTGGGCTGGCGGGTGTAATAACTTCGATGGATGGATGGATTTATATTCCGTTGTGGAATGACTGCTCATGAGCGGACACCGAGGCAAAAACATGGCGATACTTTTTATGTTCTTGCATACACACTTTGGCACGCACATCAGCATGCATTCAATTCCGTGGTTTATAGCGGCTCTCTCCAAGAGGGTGATCATATACTGAAAATGATGACGCCGTGCCGAGGAGGAAGAGAGACATGGCGCAGGGAGGGGAATTGGGGGATCGTGAGGCAGCGTGCCTGAGGAGGGCTGCGTAATAGACCGGAGTGTGAATGTCGCGGCCAGCGAGTAGGCATTCGTGATATTAACGACTGCCTCAATGCTCGCGATGGATACTCTTCAAACACATCAAGAGGCTCTTCTTGCTTTTACACGGATGAATACTGTCTTTACAGTTGGAAGTTGACACATGAAAGAGGGTTTGAAAGGGGTCGATTGAAAATGGTGGCTGAGTAAGCTCTTAGGCCCCTCGCTTCCACCCTGAAGAATTGGATTCAATTACGATAGATTTTAAAGATCTTTTGAACATTGAAAGATGTGCTGGTTCGATGAGTTGGGCTGAGTGTGTAACTGTGCGGTTTTAAATTGAATCATCAATAATAATACCAGGTTCGTTGTTCTGATGGGCTGAAATTGTCATCCATAGATATTGAAATCCATTGGATTGACAGCCTATCCAAAGATTTCGATTTAATAAATAACCTTGAACATGTTTTGAGTAACATTTGTTTTGAAAGAAGGTGAAAACTTGAAGGTGACCTGAACGTGTACTTTCTGTCGACCACTTAAGGTACTGTACCATTGTGAGTGGATTCGAAAAAAGTGGTTTCTTATGGCTCGGTCTTGCGTTTAAAAATAATTCAGCATTTCTGAAATGAATTTGTTCATTCCCAGCCTTACTTTCATGTGTAAGACATTGCTAATGGAAAACATTTTTTCTAAATTGATATATTCCACATGACCACATGCATGCATAATTTTCTTATTGGAATGAGATCTTGCCAGTTAGAGATCTAAATTCAATTAGCCCCTGTAGCCTCAGAAAAAAAATGGACCTCAGGATTCTTTGGATGATGGCTTCCTTTGATATTTGTGATGAGAGAGCGTGGCACCTGGAGTCAGTCCATTCGATTTCCATTTAAAGTCACAGCGTCCATTTTCGCTCTCCTCGTGTTGTCTTTTTCTTTGTCAGTTCGGAAGATGGATACTCACTATCTGACTTTGTCCCCAAAAAGAAGAGGTTTCCTTGTTCATTGAAGTCCCAATGACAAAGCGCCTCTTGGAGCCGCTGTTTATTATTCCTCCAGTGAATTTGTTCCTGTTGCGGGGGGGGGGGGGGGGCTTTAACATGTCAGAAAACAAATTCGACTGTATCATGAAGTCTCCAGCATTCAGAATTGGTGAACATTCTGACACACCTTATACATCATTGACATCAATTTATTGTGGAAACACAACTCTATTGGACAAAATCTTATGGGCGAGTTCATCTCGAAAGGAGACAGGAGAATGGCCTGCATGAATCTAAAATGGCTACTTCAAACCAAAATGGCAGACTTCCTGTCTTTTCAAGCAATGGCTTCTTGAGACTTTGTGGTTCTCCACATGATAGACATGCAAACTAAATTTCACGTCACAATTCAGCCCATTTGTTTTTTTCTTTTTGTATGGTTTCCTCCGAGGACTCGCGCCTTTTGCCACACAGTGTTGTCCTGAGTACAATTAGTGTCATGCTAATTCCTCATAAGTGAATACACAAGACAAGGAGGCTTCCCGCAGGAGCCATCATGAAATATGGCTTCGATTCGGAGTGAACAGGAACAGGGTCAATGATTATTATTTTTCTTTTTTTTTAACCAATGTCACATTTTCGCCTTCAAGGTGATCATGCTTCGTTGTCCAAGTAGGATTGTGCAAAAACTTTAATTACGGGGCAAGGCATTTGCCAAGATACAACTTTTTGGGCGCGAATACAGATGAAGATGCACGTAAACTCAGTTTCTCACTAGGAAAATTCAAAGTCAAATGTGTTTGCTCACGGCATGTAGGGCAGCACGGCAGAGGTGTGGTTAACGAACAAATGGAAACATGTAGTATGAAACTTTGAAAAATCTTATCGCGGTTGAGATTTTGCGCAAACATGCACGCCACGCGCCTAATCTGCCAGTCTTCCATAGCCTTGTCATTATTTCAAACGAGGTAGACATGACGTGAACGTCTTGTCTCTCTGCCGTGCGCGCACCATAAATATACTAAAAACAATATTCAGGTCACATCAAGATGGCACATCCCTCAGGGCGTGACCGCAAAGTTGCACGCGCATGCATAGGGGACAGGCGACAAACACTGACTCTGTGATGAGAAATTAACATAGACAGTTTCATATCCAGCTGGTGCCTCCTTTTGCTTTGTGTGCGGGTGCGTGCGTGCACATTATGAAGGTATTTCGCATTCCTCACCAAGTAGAAACAAAGCCTCAAATAGGGGTAGGTATTTGCTTGATCGTGGTGATGCATGTTAAAAAGGAAGAGGAGAGATGGATTGATGAATGAAGGGCGGCGTCGGTCAAAGGTCGGCTCCCCGCTGACAGCCGGAGTCAGGGTGTCATTGAATAAGACCGTCCCAGTTTTAATGATGGCGCGCTTCCCCTTTTCTCCAGCCTGGTTGGGAAGGTACATTAGTTTGTACAAGACAGTCCACCCTTGAAACTATGCCTCATTCAGTTATGAAAACGGTTCATGTGAATGTCGCATGAAAAAAAAAATATTCTAATTTGCTCTGTTGTAAATTTTGCTGGTTTGTCAGCAAATTGACAAAAAAAATAAATAAATCAACAGATGCAAGTAACTTTTCATAGCTTTTGCCACTGTTGCAATGTCCAAAATACTTCTAACTGATGCGCCTACTTGAAAAATCATCATGCCCATCGCCTTATTTAGATTTCGTGGGTGACTGCCCCTCTGACCCGATGCAAGTGGACTGTCATGAAAGAAATGTAGTTTAAATTCAGATCTGCAGAAAACTGTCATGTTTTTATCTGTGGCCCGTGTGTCACCCAACAGTGTTCGCATTTATATAATTCTACAAGCTCACCATTCCATATCGGTTTTGTTTTAACTGCAGTAGAACTAAAAGCACATCACTGTTCAACAATTTAAAAATAAAAAAGTATTTTCCGAAGATAAGAAGAACTAAATAACTAATGGTGTGGTTGCACAAATGTGCACACCCTCTAAAAACTAAGATTTTTTTTTTTTTAGATTAGATATCCTTTATTTGTCCCACACTGGGGAAATTTACATTATATGGCTGTTTTCAGAATTTATATATATATATAT
>NW_017805034.1:663819-687821 GCF_001891065.2 Hippocampus comes
ATATGGGTGTGTATGTGCATGCGTCATTTCCAGCGCACACTCATGTCCCCCGCAGGCCCTGTCAGGCTGTTTGGAGGTGCACTCAGCTCACAGCTTGAGGCTGCTGCTGTCACCTTCTTACCTAACATTCCCTCTGTCATCTTTTGGATGGGATTCAACGCATCTAAGTCAGGACACTGCACAGGGATAAATAGTCCTTTTATAATAACATTAAGACCAAACTGCAAATAATTGTATTGGCAGCCGTTGAATAAAATGGTCGCCTGTATCACACTCACAGGTTACCATATTCTATGAGACTAGGGTTGGATAAATATAAATAATGTTCATTTCTTAAATACTAATACCTGCATTACTGCATCATGCGGAGAGCTTTTTGAAATATTTTGATTGACGTTTTGCACTTGCCCAACCAGCCATTTCTATTGCTGACAGTCAACTCACCAAAAACATGATTAAAACATGACAAAATACTACATAGTCAGTTGCTTCATTCGTTGAACAACAAAATAATGTTGTCATTATCATAACAGACGGCCATTAAACTTTAAATGCCGTGCACCATATTTGGGAATATCTGACATATAAATTTCATCATTGGAGTATGCAAAATATATAATATCGGGCTGCAAAATAGGCTGAAATAACACCCAGAAGGTCAGACAATTACATTTATGAACATAAATGAACAACTGCTTAATTATGACCTAAATGGAGTTCTTGGCGTTTGTTTGTGTCCACGGATGTCCTAAAAACTGCTTTCCAGCCCCACCGGCCTCCCCACCCCCTCCCCCGCCCACGATGTTGTCACCCTTCATGCTCGCCCTCCCCCTCACCTGCTCGCTTGTGGGTTAACGGGTCAGACAGTGAGCAGATGCTTTCACGACGTGACTCCAACCAATAGCACGACACCCTTACTCCTGTTTGCTCATTTCACACGCATTGTGTCCTAGCGCTTTTACGCAGGAGTCAAAGCTAATTGTTTGACAGCACATTGTGGGCTTTTTACATCACAATTTGTGCCTCTGGGTTTGTTTCCTCGCACAAACAATTATCATTGAAATGTGTTTATGTTGTTGGCAAAGCTTACCCCGCCATGCACTTTTTCTTCGTGTTCCTCTCAGTGCCAGTGTTCCTTCACGTTTGATGGGATTGTGTGCGAACAAAACCCCCACAAAGGCAGAAAAAGTCTCTTTCGATTTGAATGCAAGCCAAAAGATTTAGTCTCCCTTCTGTTTATTATAAAGCTCCAATCAAACCGCTCCATCCTCAAGCCGGTTTGTTCTTTCATTTGGTAATTGGTACGGCACATACAGTTGTACTTCGAAGGCTGTCAGCGCATCCAAACAGTCCAACATCCAAACGAGTCCATACTGTTGTCATCATCAAAGCTTTAAATGTCCTGGCAATAGTTTACTTTTGTTGAGGAAAAAAAAGTCAGTCAATTGCGACTCTGGTTGAGAGGGAATGGAGGGGAAAAACTATAACCGGAAGTAGCAAACTAGCTAATGGCGAACATAGCAGTCTTTATCTAAACTGAGTGTTTCTCCTTATCAAATGGCACAGACTCAAATTCATAAAACTAGTTGCAGAAGTTAAATATTCATTTAAAAAAAAGCGGGTCACATCACACTAATGGGAAAGGGAAGGGGGGAAAAAAACGATGTTGAAACCTACAAGGTTTAAAGCCTCTAACCAACACTTCAACTTACTCGTCTGCCCTTGGCGGTCATCTCTGACCATCAAGACATTGAAACACTTGCTTGTCAAAAGAATTTCGGCACCTAGAATGTGAAAATACTTGATTCGTGTAAATATGCTTGTCTAACTGCACCGTCCTCATTTAAAAAAAAAAAAAAAAAAGAATAAAACCACACATTAATTTTCCCGCATGCCTTAAAAGTTCTTGCATCCCCCCCCTCACCCCCTAATATTTTGTCAAGGTAACATCGGTTGACTTTGCTGCAAAAAAAAGTACATTATTCCACTTGACGCATTAAAAGGTACAAATTCATCCCCGGATATATCACAAAATACTAAATGTCAAAGCCACTTTCGTGTCGTCACCGCAATCTGGCGGAGGTAATTTACTGTTTATTCCCTAACACAACACAGAGGAAATAAAAACCCTGCTGCATCTGCTCGTCACAATCCCCAATACCTGGTTGCGGCTCAGCTCAAATGACTTTGCCAGATCAAGAGACGATGGGGAGATAAGGAGGAGGGGGGGCAAATAAAAGCTTTGAGTCGGACTTGGAATCCATTCAAGCACGCGGCGCACCGGACTCGGCTCGTGTCACCTGGGTCACATCTTCTACTTCTGCAAACTTTATCTTAAAACTGTCACTTTTTTGCCTCCTCTATAGAGCCACTCACTTTTACTTTTGATGTTTTTTTTTTTTTTTAAATCTGCAGAAAGTGAAATAAAATATTGGTTCTCAAAAGTCAAGTCATCTCATGCAGCAGCTGGTTTGAACAATGCAAACCTTTGAATGTCATTTGTTCACATCTGTACTTCAGTTAGGATCTTTGGCAACATTTGAATCCAAGCAAATGGACTGCTCTTGTTTGTTGAAGACACTTCACTTTCAATCCAGAAGCCTGCTTCTGTTTTAAATCTTTAGCTAAATTCCCTTACTGTATTTGTTTGTTGTGACTCCTGTGGGAGCCCACATGGGGGTTGGTGAGAACTGAAGATGCCTTTTGGTGGTTGTCTCAATTCACGTACTCCAAGGCGAGAGCACATAACTCCTACTTCGCCATCACTTAACTGGTTCCGTATACATTTGAGAGTTCTTTTTAAGATGCCCCCCTCCAAACCTTTAAATGGCAGCGCCCCAAGTTAACTCTCTGAGCTCCTCCATCCTTACACACCTGCCCGGTGTCTTAAGTCTGAGGACCAAACACTATTTGTATACAGTGCAGTGGTTGTTTTAAAGTGCTCTATAAATACAGTTGAATTGAGTTGAGTGTTGTGGAAATTAGCCACACTGTTTCGTCACAATGCTGAAAAATGCAGATTGGCTTGCTGCGAGACACATTTTCAGAGTAAGGTTAGCTAAGCAATGAGTTGGTTTTGTAAATTCACACATCTTCCTAGCTTTTTGTTTACAAGCACCCTATTTTCTGCATTTATTCCCCTGCCTGACCTAAAAGTGATTGCCATGCAAAGTAATGACACCTACTGAAAAGCGATAGCTTTTTTTTCTAAGATACTTTATTGGTTTGATTGTCTCCCGGTGCTCTTGCTTAGAAGCAATTTCATTAAAGGTACTTCTCAATAGACCCCATGCTGGATCTCATCGTCTTCATCTTAACAGAACACAATTTGGGGGACATTTCAGTGAATGAAATGCTTCCTGTGTGCTTCCCAATTGCTAGAGTTGACTTCAATTTGGGGCCTGGATGTGACTAGATGCAGCCAGCAATGTCACTGGCAGAGAAAATAGCATACAGTGAAGACTCGGGGATTGGGGGGGTGGGGGGAGAAAAAAAAAACTTGCAAAATGTGTCACTAGCGAGTCATTATTGAATATAATAGCTCCAAATGTGTTAATTGTTGCTCTGGGACTTCATTTAATTCACACGAAGAGCTAGTTGTTGGCAAAATTGTGAATAAAACACCCACCGTGAATACAGAGGTGCCACATCTTGTTGTGATGTCTTCATATTTTCGAGTTTTTTAAACAAATGCCGAGTTCCCAAATGAAATCCATGTTTACATTGTAGTAGCTTGACGATTTTGTTGTGCTAAAGTCATGATTCATGATTATCCCAGCTGACTTTGGGTGAGGAGGTAGCTACAATGCAACTTGTGATGATGTGACCATCTTCCATTCACGTTTTACTCACAGTAGAGTGTTTTTATCAGACACAGGCATTAGTGTTTATTGTCTGTGAAAAATTACATGTGTTTCAGTAATATGTACCTCACTCGACTGGTTTATTTCGGTTTAGCAAGACAAAATGGCAAATCTCCCGTTAATTATAACCTAAGCAGAGCTAACATTTCTTTCTTTTTTTTAACACCAGACTCACCCAGGTAAGTGTGTGTGTGTGTGTGTGTGTGTGTGTGTGTGTGTGTGTGTGTGTGTGTGTGTGTGTGTGTGTGTGTGTGTGTGTGTGTGAGAGAGCGAGAGAGAGAGAGAGAGAGAGAGCCCTTTTGTCTTGCGGGGATGAAACAGCTGGGTGCGCCTTGCTAATTAACTTGAAAACCTCATGATTACAGTTAGCTGGTGCGCTCGAGCTGACAAAAGGAAAGAGAGTCAGGAAGCCCAAAGACATGAGTAGCCAAGTGGGACACTTCGCCTGGACAAATGTTTATTTATCGCTCAAACTAGAACGCATGTAGCCTTGGTTTATTACAATGTTTCTCACAATTGACTCTCCAAAAAGCAGAATGACCAAGCACGGCACACATGCATTGAAATCAATTCCAATTTTCTTTAGTTTTTTTTTTCTCCAAAGATTATCCAGACCAATTATCGTATGGTGTTCAATATTTATGAAGGCAGAACCTTGTGTCGGGCCGGGCTGCTGTCACCTTAACTGTCGGCCCTCGTTATAGAAGTCAATTTAATGCTCTCATATTTGACATCGGTTAGTTTTTTTTTTCTTTCTTTTAAACGCTTGACCATTAGAGAGATTAAATGGTGCATCAGCGACATCGTTTTGCAAGATTCTCCTCTTCTGTTATTGTGATATGAACTGATCTTTAGTCTTGTAAACCAGCTAAGACTGTTGAAAAGTTAATTCAAAATCGCCTGTACAGTTCGTTTTATGAAGTTGGCAGTATCCGTTTTGAAGTGATTAAAATTCCGGTTTTAATGTCTGTAAACCGGTAAATTTGAGTTAAAGCTTTCCTTGTGAATCTGTTTGTTTTTATTTAATGCACTCCAGAGGATCGTCAATTGTTGAGCCGAACATGACTGAGATAAAAACGCAAGCTGTGGACCACATACGGCTCCTGAGTTCGACTCAAGACATCCGCTTTTAAGAGCTTTCCCCTTGTTTCTTTTTTGTTTTTTCTCAACATGCAGTCCATAAAGAAGATGGATGAAACTAGCGAAGATGAAACAAGACAAACAAAACAGCAAATGGAGCGTAATTATGACCAGTTGAGATTCTTGTTTTTCCGTAACTGACAATCCAATTATGCGTACCAATTTTCTCGTGTCTTTCAAAGCCGGTACATCAATGGGAAAACATATTTCCGAGGAAAGCAAAGAATCCTGTCTGGCAACAAAGCGACAAACATGGGGCTGGCGACCAAAAAAGAAGTACATTGGGCAAGCGAAAGCGTTGTTACTCCGCAGGTGAAAGGCCACCCCTGCCACGCAGCTAAAGTCAGCGTACGTGTGCGCATGTGCTTGTGTATGTGTGTGTCTCAGAAAAAAAAAAAACATGTAACATCGGGCTTATCTGGATTGCCTTGGTTGACCTTACAAGCTTCTAGAAGTCTGCCTTGAAAGGTCACGTAAATCAGCGTGGATATGAACGCGCTACATGACTTCGACATGCACAGTCGCCTTTTATCCTATACGCTACACATACTTTTAATTTTACTTTTAAACGGCATACATATTAAAAAAAAAAATTTCTCCTGTGTCATCTGGTATATTTCCCTTATTTCCTACCCTCCCTTTTTGGGCCACAATTCTACTTAACATGACGCAAATTGGGTTTCGCTGTCATGATGGTAATGATATTGTGATGTCACCAGGGGGCTGATGTAAATAATCACAACGACAGAATTTTTCCGCCCATGACTTGGCAGCTGGGCTGATCTAAGAGCCACCATTTATTTTAGGCCGAATGGCCGACTACATTGAAGCGTTCTCATGTTAAAGCCAAGAGCTAAGCAGAGCTGCAGTGTCGTTAGCATTAGCTTCTGCTCACTGGCACATACTCCGAGGTTTGGTGAAGTTATCGTTGTGGATGTCAGGGATATTTGTGTTCAGCGATGTGTCCCCTGCATCAAACACACGGCCAGATCTGTGATAGTTTTCACTTTTTACTCCAGGTACCACATAAAAAAGGACTTGGCTCATCACAACGTTCAAAAAGACACCGAAATGTTTTCCTAAGTACACGACCAGTCAAGATTTTGGAGATAATTCTCTTCTTCTCAACAACCGAACTGCACTTAGGACATGGCTCTTTTGGATATGACTGCAGGGAACCGATGCACCACTCGTGGTACTAGTGCCACACTAGTTAAGCGTGATTCAGTGCTTAGTCATGAACTGGTGTGGGAGCATTTTCAAGATGCTAGTTACTTGTTTTTATTGATGAGATAATTAGAAAAAACATGACATGCTCCCTGAATGTCAGGGTTGTTGGTGTTTTGCAGTGTATATCATGTCGCTCACTGCAAATAAGACACAGCTATAATATTGCTTGTGCAGGTTGTTTTTTGTGTATGTGTATCTGAGGTCAGCCGTGTTCTAAAAAGCTGGCTATCTATACGTGTGTCTATAATAGTGTCGTCACGGCGCCTTGATTTATATGTCAAACAAGCAGCGTTCTTTTTTTTTTCCACTCAATTACTCCACGTGCCCACGGGGCGTCACGGCTGCTGCGGCTGAGTGGCTGTCGGGCAGCCAGTTTGATTCCCACAACCGTCAGAATATCACGGGGGAAATATGGAACTCCCCAGTTGCTCCCAGTGCCATGTCATCATTTTAAATCTCTCCATTGTGGCGACACGCGCTTATTTTTTTCCTCCGTTCTGTTCCGTCTTCCCTTGCGGTTTCTCGCTCTCGTACTGTTTTAGTAATTCCTTTCGTTCCTTTCCACACTAAAGCTATTTAATTGCCACTTGGGTCCAAGTTTGACACAACACAATAACAATAACGCAAGTCAATGAAAACCCACAAACAAAACACCGCTCCGCATCATTTTTCAAGCTTGAGCAATGTCACTGGAGACTTAAAAGTGCTGAATTAGAAGCGTTGCCCAACACAAAAAAGCAATTGTGTCCAAAAGGCATGAGTCATTTTGTAATTGTTTTTTTTTTTTTTTTTTTTTTTTTTTTTTTTGAGAGTAGAAAAATCATCCACCAAATTTAATTCGTATGTGGAAAACCGGACTTTATGTCAGATATGATAGATGATATTAAGCATGCTAAACGCAACTGTATGGATAACGTGTTGCTCTCGTGTCGCACGCACATAGTGGGGAAGTTTAATTCTTTTTCCATGTCAATGTAAATATCGCTATTTGTTCCAAGTAACTGCAAACACTTGCTGTGTTAGGATAGCTTGTAAAATGGATTTGTGTGTTTGGTCTTTACAGTCGCGTATTACTTTGAGTTTAAACTTAAAATACTACCTGGTCGAGAAGCAGCCACTTTATGCGCAGCACATCTGGGAGTTGCCTCATGGGTAGCATCGGCCTTTTGTTGTTGTTGTTGTTTTTTTTTTTCTAATTGTGCACTCTCCTGCCTTGCAAAAGTTCTTTTCAGATGAAATATTGTACTTTTTATGACACTCTTACTTTCCCTTTACTGGCCTTGTCTACTCCCACTCCACTTAGCGATCGCCTACACAGAATGCCTTTCAACAGTCCTCAGACACTGGGGGACCCTGAACTTTTATTCCGTTGAGGATTGCACATGTATTGAGGAGAGCGCAGGAAAGCTTTCTTTCAGTGTTCAAACTCCCAACACCTTCCGAAAAAGCAACACGTTTCTTGTTCAGATGCTTAAACTGACGCATGATTCCATTCATCTCTGGAATTCCGATTGAACAGATTTGAATAGCCTATTTTTTTTTTTTTTTAATTGGCCCTGACTCTTCCCCGTTACTGCTTTAAATGCCGGTAACCTTGAAAATACACTACTGATTGCCGTCGGCAAAGATTTTTCCTTGTTTAATAATCCATACATGTAATGAATCACATTTAGCCATCTCTACATATGGAAACCACTCATTGCGCCAAACTGCCTGTGTGAATAACTCATGACATATATTAAGGACATGGCATGAACATTTCCGACCTCTAATTTTTATGAGCCTTCTTTTTTATATCCCACAATTAGCAAGAGGTGCTGTTGCAAACTGACAACAATCAATGTCCAACTTTTTGTTTCTTTACACAGCTATATGACGCACATCTACATTTTCTAAATGGTCACTCGGACCGTGTTAAACCAACTCCGCAGTGGCCAAGTACGCTAAAAACACGCCATCGCCACGTCATTACCCCAGTTCAGCGAGCTTCTGAAACGTTTGTGTACCAGTAGCAAACTGGACTGACTGTATAGTTGTTTTTTTTTCTTCATCAGGAGTAGTTTGCGTTCTATTTGTAAGATTTGGAAACTTCCCCAGCGATGGCTCGATTTCTGACAGCTGCAAAGAATCCGCGGCACCTGGAACCCGGTATCTGTGCACAGAGCACTGCTAATGTCTAGTGATCCCTTGGCTAAGCCCTTTATCGCAGCAATTAGCAGATTGTCTCTTAACGGCCGGAGGAGAAAAGGGGCTTTTAGAAAGGCCCCGTCCGTGTTAAGGAGAAGATGGAAAGGAGTATGACTTGGGAAAAGTGGATGGCTGCTTGAATGAGTGACATGTCTGGCTGACCTAAAAAAAAAAAGCCTTTCACCAGACATTGAGGATTTTGTTGTTTTGATACTAGAAGCGCGTCAACATGGCTTTCGACGGACAGGTCAGATCCATTGGGTCTTGATCTCTTGTTGACTGTTGATGTCATAACACTAAACGTACCGCATTTCAAGGTAAAAATCTGAGCTGCACTGTGTTAGTTTATGGCTACCTCATATGTTCCGTGTGGGAACTTGATTTGCTTCTGTACCATTCCAAATGTTACTGCCTTACTTGAGTTTTTTGAATGTTTCAGATTTGTGGCCCAAAAGTATTTTTAATTCTCTTTGCTGCTGCGTCAGCATGGGTTTGTGATTGACTGTATGGCTTGTTGGCGCCATAGCAACGTACCATTTTGGGAACCCGACGACCCCTGCGCACTCCACCCTGTTGCCTTTTGTTACCTACAAGTAGACCCTTAAGTGGACCACATGTTGAAGCCTCTGCACTTGGCTTTTCACCATTCCCTCCCTCCTGACTACGCTCGGCAACTGTAGGGCAACGTGACTTTTTGCTGCTCGCTACTTTGGAGTTGCTAAGCCTCCCGGAGCTCTTAAGAAAACACACAAAATGAAGTGGAGCTGTTATTGCGCCCCACCGTTCCTCCGGCATATCAATCAGTCGCTCATGGTGGCGGTGCTAAAAAGCCTGTCGGGCTTTTGGCTTTTTTGGCTCGAGATCATTTCGATGTGGTCAAACTGGTTACTGTCCATTTGTGAGATGGCTTGGCTGTGACGGGATGACACTTTAACTGGTCCATGCAGGCAGATTCACTCGCCGCACGCGATGACTCATGGCAGCGCAAACGGCTTTGAAGATGATGTGGAATCATTCGCATCCAAACAGTCATGTTGTGTTGCTTGATTCAGCCTGGGGCTGTGCATTGAATAAAACTCGAGTCAGCCTGAGATGTCCAATTACCCGGCAGGTTTTTGTCAAGATTTAGTTTCATCTTTTTCTTGGACAACAAATAAAGAAATGACAAGTCGGCAGTGTAACAGTGTAAATTTACTGTCCTCTTGAAATTAATCACACAAAATATAAGCGTAAATGTAATTTTACTGAACTTCTGAATGACCAAAAATTGCAAAACTGTGTCCAAATTCAAAGTTAAGGGCACCATTTTCAGCCCGTGTTGAAATGCAGAAAATTCAGTGAAAAACAACAATTGCAACTTGACATGAATGAATCTGCAACGGGATGATTATGAATCAGCGGAAAAAGTGCGACACATTGTGACATTAAAAGGAGTGGAGAGAGGGTGAACAAAGGTCGTACATGGGAAGTCGGGTGAAATAGAGAACAAGCAAAAAAAAAAAAAAAACCCAGACAATAAAAGAGAGGCAGAGTGGAGACAGAATGGTTCTTATCAGTATGTTGCAGGAGGCCCAAAAAACGCAACCGGGGAGCGTGCGTGTGCACGCCCGAATGTGTTGTTGAAGTGACTTTGGTCAAGTTTAAAAAAGTCGAAAGTCCAGCTGAGAGATGGACGCAGCAAGAGCCATCGCAAACATCATCATCCTCGCCAGGATGTACGTTTATATGGTGCAAATGGCAGGTGTGTTTTCCTTAGCCGTGCATTTGCCAACATCCCTTCGGTGCGTTTGCGATGAAGATTGGGGTCCTGGAGGAGATTCAAAGTCTTCAAGACGAGAGGATAGAAGGTTGATGCACAATGATCATTTATACTTTGCTTTTTTGTGAATGCCTAGCCACCCAAGGCGCTCATTTATTTGGATTTTATCAATAAAATCAGTGTCTGTGTGGGGGGGGGCATATTTTCATATAATTTTCAACAGTTTAACTGTAGGTAGTTTGACCTTTAATTTTGGTTCATATTTGCCTAAGGTTGAAATACTGTAGAGGTCAACATTTAGCATAGTGAAGCAAAAACAATTAAAAAAAATAGTCATTGAATGGATTGATTTGAAAATTAAGGCCTTCAATAGCATTAAACTGTCCAGAAGCAATATCGATAATATATAATATAATATTTTGGATGAACAGCATGCGTGGCCTTTGACACATTGAATTTGCTCGAGCTGCAGCAAACAGTGAGCCCAGCAGCCATACAAAACCAAATCAGGGTCATACCGGATAAGGGACCTCTGTAGCATTGGCTGGAACAACGATTCGTTTCCCCGCATCGTATGCGTGTGCGCGCATGTCTTTGTGTTGAACCCTCAGGTATCAGCTAGCCTAGTTTTAGGTGATGCGTGCGCACACACACACACACACACACACACACACACACACACACACACACACACACACACACACACACACTCGCACACACTTGAGATAGCAACCACTTCCAGAGGGCCAATGTTTCGCTGACCACGAGTGGTTTTCCTTTCATGTAACTAGTGTGTGTCTTGGCCATGTGCTATTTTTGGCGTGTTTGAATACACACGTGTCACTTCTACATGGCTGCAAAAACTGATTTTCAACTAAGAAAAATTGTAACCGAAGCAATAAAGTTGCCTGTTTTTTTTTTTTTTTTTTGTTTTGTTTTGTTTTTTTATTCCGCATTCAAACGAAAGGACTTTTCATCTCGGCATTATGTTTATTCTGTTTGACTTTTGCTGCACTGTTTGTTTTCATGTGTCTTCAAAGTGAAACGCTGCCCTCTCAATATTTTGTGTGTGTGTGTGTGTGTGTGTGTGTGTGTGTGTGTGTGTGTGTGTGTGTGTGTGTGCTTTAAACAAAGAAATATGGCGGGCGGTTAGTCCTGCTGACCTCACTCATTTATTACTCTTCTCCATCTGTTTTTTTTTTTTTTACTGATTTATTTGTTTTTCGGTAGAGCACAAACTCTCACACGTTACCACCCACACACGCGCATCTTTGATTTTGAGAGAACACGATAAACCCCTCTGTAATTATTCATTCATTTTGCTCTCTGCTTTACGTCGAGGACCGGCGATTGGGTTTGTTCGGAGGAGACGAGAATGTGACTATTTGTTGATGCTCATCAGGAAGCACTCTTGACTTGTTTGCATTACTGAGCAGGGATAGCAGCAATGTTCGGAAATGGTGAAAATAGTGCATTTCAATTTGAGCCTGTGTTTACCCAAATGCAGATTGTTGGAAGGTGCCCATTGGGAGGGGGGGGCCCTTGTTCAAACCCCCAGCCAACCCATTCTTCCACCTCCCTATCTATCTCTCAACCACGCAACAATCTACCAAGGTATCCATCCATTCCTCCCTCAAACCATCCATCCCTTCAACCAATGCGTCCGTCACCCAAACCGACCCATCAACCAGTCACTCCATCTTTGCACCACCCTTGTGCATCCCCCCCCCCCGCCCCCCTCGGAAAATCCGTCCTTTTCTGAACCAACTCATCCGTCCCCCAGCCAATGCATCTTTTTACCCATCCCTCCGTCCACCAACTAGTCTCTACCCTCAATCACGCCACCCATCTCATCCAATGAAGATCTGTTGGTTTTGTTCAACTTGTTTTAGTGACTACCACATAAACACACGCCTCTTTGCAGTCTGTTGCTCCCACCTCACGCTTTGGTTTTTGTTTGCCCAATTACTGCAGTTGTGTTCCAGCACCCTTAGACTAGCTTTCTTCCACAATTGCTGCTTAGCAAGGCTTGCTCGCGTTCCCCAGCCTCGCTCCCCATGACCTTGATTCACGTTTCGCCTCTCTTGCCCTCACTGCTGCTTGCTAGGTGGTGCTGTTAGCACCTTGCAGCTAACGCTCGTCCACTTAGGTATTTTCTGCGTGCATAACTGTGATTAGATCTTCATGAATCATGTTTGTCATGTGCTCCAGTATGCCCCCCCCCCCTTTCTCCCTGTCCTCAATTTTTGGGCGAACCATATTCCGTTTCATTCGTTCCCCCCTTTGCCTTTTGTCTTTTCTTACCCCATATGTGCGTCACTCTCACCAGGTGTACTTTGTGTCGCGCTTGAGGCGCGCGCGTGCGTATGTGTGTCAGGAATAGAGCGAGGGAGAGAGAGCGAGGGTGCCCTACTTCTAGCAGTAAAAACTACAGGAGGGGGATAAAATAAACTGCAATCAAGGCAATAACAATAAAATCTGGATGTGGGAAACTGTAAAGAAAATAAAAGAAAAGGTTGCGCGCCTTTGAGTGTGCGTGTGTCAGTGAGTGCGGTTGTAATCGTAATTATGAAGGACGAGCGCGCCCCCTTCCTCCCTAGCCCCCCCTCCCTCCTCGCCTTTACTCCTAAGGCTTCATCAACGCCGCTGCACAATCACTCGAAAGACAGCGAGCGCTCCTACAGCGACTCCCAATTGTGTTCATCGTATGGTACGAAGGTTCTTTTGAGGTTACGACGCTTTCTCACGGACGCAACTCATTCACTCCCATTCCACGTTGGAGAAAAAAAAATCCCATCAAATGTAGCACTTCAAGAAGAAAATGTAATGAAATCTATGGATGGGAATGCAAAATTAGCGCCCGTGTCTTCAAGCAAGCCGATTGCCTTTATGGTAATTCATTTATTACACAGAGTGCAAAGGGGACCAGTTTCCCTGCCTCCCCGCCCGAGGGAATGGGAAGCAGCCAATCGGCGAGAGTCTTAATTAAATAGTCGGCTTGTTGTCCAATCACCGGGGGTGTCGTTTGGCCTCAGCGGTGGCTTAGGGATCGGCCGACGTGTGGTTGGCTTGTAATGAGCCAGCAAAGAAAGAGATTATCTGGAGGATATTGCGGACGCCGCAAAAGTCAAGGCAGTTAGAAATGTGCGAGGAGAAAGAAAAGAAGCGTGTGTTGATTTCAAAATAGTTGCTCATACACCGAGCTTTCAGTCTATGAAAGAGGTTCGGGTGTCATCTTCATCTTTGGCGAAGCGATGTGTTTTGAAAGTTAGGCCTCTGGTGTGAAAATGCGGCTTTCCCGAGGAGCCGTGTACCTTCTGCACTATGCTGCTCGATGTAACCGGAGAGAAATGGGTGCTGATGTGGGGAACGCTCACGCATCAGCATCTCAACTTGTTTAGTTGTCCAGTTCCATCATCTTGTCCCTTCCGTTCACTCTCTTCATTAGTTTACCCACTCTTCATCGCCCACCTCTTGTTTTCAATCTGGAACCACGCCTTGGAACGTCTGCCCCCACTTTCTACTTCATTTACCTCTGCCGTTCCTTCTGTTAGTCACCTCATAAAGCATTTCGATTCCTCTTAGCTCTGTTAATTTCTCTTCGTCTTCCCCTCTCGCTGCCACTCTTGGAGATGCAGGGGAGAGATTGAAAGGACGCTGAGATTGAAAAAGAGGATGAAATCTAGCCAAAGGGTAGATCTAAGGCTTTGGGGGGGGAGGGGGAGAGAGGCAGGGAGAGGGGCCGTGGCAACGTGAGAAGGAAAGAGGACTCAGGAGAGTAGCTGAATTAAATAGGAGGATTCAATCTAATTAGCATTGAATGGAAACACGGAAAAAGATGGTGGAGTCCTCGGAGGAGCATATGTGAATTGACTGGTTCATAAAAGAGAGCGTCTGCAGTCAACAAGGTCTGCCATGGACTATTTACACTCACCGGCCACAATAATATTGCATCATTTCGAATTCCTCAGTTCCGAAAGTTCCCGAACTTGGGGGAAAAGAAAAGTATGCTTTTTTTTTTTTTGTTCCATTTTATGAAACACAACTGGGATAAGCAGGTTTTATTCAATAAGCCTTTGGTTGGGTTGAGTTTGACCAACCCAAGTGCGGAGTGATGATGTCGATTGCCACATTAGCTTATCGCGAGCTAACTAAACATCTAAATGGAAACATTTTATTGACAGAACATCACTGTGGTTTTGCGTGCATACTAATATTTTAGCTAGTCAAGGCAGAATTTATTGTTGAATCTCCTTCAATTGTGCAGGTGTTGCGCTTGTGTTATTTACCAAAACTGCATAAAAATCCATGCGTAAAAAACCCAACGTCAACATAGCAGGTATCGTCTCTTAAATCTGCCGACGATAATGCTGGCAAGAGCGCCCGTGTCGCACAGACGCCGCATTTTTGCTTGAACCTTGTCGGGCTGTCAAATTCACTGGCAGCTGCCGTGCCTTCCGCAGCCAAGTTTGCAAAGCCGAGGTAGCTCACAGAGCAACAGTTAAAAACAAACCAAAAAAAAAAAAAAAAAACTAAAATAAATACAGTCGATGTTTGCCAAGCCTTTATCTGGTGACGTCTGCGAAAACTCCCACTGCGCTACCCTAAGACGTAACACTTTCACCGTCATCCCCATTTTGGAACCAGAAGTGTGGGTATTACTTCAGCGCATGGTGAGGGACTTTACGTGCCAGTGTAGGGATTTGTAGAATTAGCAAGACAAAACCATGTACATTGCACACGTGTACATTGTTGATGTTGATTCACTCTTTACTTGTTTGCTGTCTAAAACAGTTCTTCCCAAGCACTAAGTGGCGGGAATTTCACACGATTGGAGCAAAATTTCTCAAGTTCTCTCTGTCAATTCCGACATCAGCTTTGTGTTCAATTGAACAGGCCCAGATTTCACACTGTATACGTCATTTTGTGAGGAAATTGAGACCATATACTCTTTATTTCATGTATATATATACTTTTTTTTGTGATATGTGTTAGGGTGGTGTACTGTAGCAATCGTTCAGAATGTTTGGACAAAATGGACCCATCCCATAAAATATTTTTTGTCGAATGTGCAGCCCTACTTTTAATTAAAAAAACAAAACTGCATATGATAATGTCATAAGTTGAATGTGGAGTTTATGAATGAAGTTTTGTATGGGTGCCCTTCCAGACTCCAACCCTCTCTATTTATCCGGGCCTGGGACAGGCACCAAATTGGGTTTACTTAGCTCACAGACGAGTATGGCGACTTATATTTCCATAAAGAACAGACCAATTTTTTTTTTTTCACAAAGTCTACAAAGATACTATCATCTGATAACAGCCCGCTTTGCCAAGTTTCTGTTCCAAATGGAGTATTTACCAATGTGAGTGTAACATAAATGGGCAGATGCGATCTATCCAGTCGATGCAAGAATGACACACGGGTTGCTTCAGGTTCTGTACACAAACAATGATGTCGGAACACGTCCCTTAAAAATCAGATAAAGGCATCCAATCGCAGTTGAAGGTCTGTCGCTTTCTAATTGCTCAGGATAATCTTTGAAACATCTGACAGAGTCAGTCCTTCCAAAGTGAAGGAATCCATCTCTTACGATTAAAGGGAATGCCCGCCGCCCCAACCGCAAGCTCATCGGCAGCCAAAGGAAAAACAAGCTTTTGTACTTGTGGCGAGCTCACACAACACGTGACTTAAAACGGCCTCCGATCTGAAGATGGCTACCGTCTTGTAGATCCTGATCTCCCCTCACTCAGTGAACTTGGTTAGCGCCGGTCCCTTTAGGTGATCCGATAGGTGTGCAGCAATCGGCCACACGAGTCCATCAGTTTGTGACGGTGACTTTCTGATGCCAGTGCTGATTTGCCAACCCCCTGTCCTGATTAAGCTTTTACACCAACTTCAAATGTACAAGAGTCCATTACTATTCATGAAAGGCGAGACAGGAAATGGGCCTAAGAGAGCGATAAAGGAGTAGGAAGGGGACGGGGAAATAAGAGTAGTCGTGACAAGACAGGATCTTCGACGGAGAAGAAGTCGACAGTTGGCCTTCGTGCAACATCCGCCGCCCTTGTAAGGTGTCTTAATTAGATGGGAAAATGTCACTGGCTGTCCAGGGATCATGTTGACAGTAGGTGGAATGTTTGGCTACATTTGGCGTGTGGGACTGACTCAACTGGGAAATGTCAGCAGCATTTTCTGCGATAATTGCAAAAGTGAATCATGAAGCACCCCTTTAATTGAGTGGTCGTTTTTTTTTTTGTAAGAATTTAGAAGAATTTTGTCAAAGTAGTGAAAAAAGTGAGTTCTCACCGCAGAGTGAAAAAATTTGCAGCTATATGGCAAAATGTGAGCAGTGGATGTGATGACATTGAGTGATCTGAGGCAATGCTGGGACATCATTTGGAGCCATCTGATTGGATATTTTGCAAGTTCTATAAGGCAATGCTGATTGAAGCGCTTGAAGGGCCGCAGTTATCATTTAGAGCCGTCTGATTGGATTCTGGGGCATCACTTACAGCAACCTCATTGGACACTTAGCAAGTAGACCAATCTGATGGAATCCTTTGTAAGTGTTGGGAGGTAGTGCCGGTACGTCACTTACAGTAATTTCATTGGACGCTGACCAGTTCGTGCCAGGGCATTATTGCAGAAAAATCTATTACTTTTGACAGTTGTTGGAAAATAGTCTAATTGCCATATAACAACGCACATTTTTTTTTCTTGTCAATGAAACCTTTTTAAATTGTCATACCAATGTGAACCAACATATGTCAACTTCAGCATGCTGCCTGCGAACAAAAGCGAGCAGAGGACCACTCACACTTAGTTAGCTTAAAAAGCCTTCATAGCGCCTTCCAATTAATACCACAATGCTGATTATTAATTACACCGCTGACTGAATCGCTAATGAAATGAAACTTGTTATAAATTAGCCCACTATGTGGTCCCTGAACATTTCCGACGTGTTTTTGTTGTTTTAACAGAATTGATCATTTTAATGTTCACCTCAGCCTGTTGTACTACGGGCGAAACTATTTTGGGAAACAAATACAGTTGAATTAGCGAAATTAGGTGTTCGCTTCACTTACTTCTGGCCTTAGATGTTTTATGTGCTTTTTAAATGTTTTTCTCTCTCGCCTGACTGCAGCATTTAATTGTGCATTTCCTCGGTCAACATACGCAGTAACGTCGAGCGTGAGCATAAATAGTGACCCCCCCTCTCTAACAGACACCTCGCTTTGTCGCCTTGAGACAGATAAGCACCTCTGCGTACATTACGACTGAGCCCACCGTTTGCTAACCAAAACAGCAGCACCACATGTAAGCCAATCATCGCCGCAATATTATAATGTTCTTACGAAGACACCATTGAATGCTTGTTTGCCTTTACGTGTCTAGGATGTACCTCCGGCTCATCAGCGACCCAAATGTGCATAATCGGTCTAGAAAAATGGCATCTGGTGGTTTCTGCAGTTGAAATAATGAGGAAATAGAATATACATTGTAAAAAATATGACCCCAGGTCGAAATTGCTCGCCAAAAATAGCTTTGGGCACCTCTCAAGACATTGACTTGATGCTAACCCTTGACATTTAGCCGTAGGAGTGACTCACACAGATGATAAAGACACACACATACGCACTCTTGTGAAGAAACACACAAAGCATGGTCTTTGCAAGGCCTTGTGGTTTTAACGCGAGCTGTCAGCTCTGCCACATTGTTGTGACTCGTTACACAGGATAGCGCCGCGAGCGTGTCTCCTTGCGCATGTGTCTTCCCGGGGAAGGAAAAAAAAACAAAAAAACGCTTTTGTATACATACTGCAGCAATCGTGTGTGTCGCGCATATCTGACAGGATCAAACACTGACGTGTTATGGCAACTTGTCAAATGTATAAGATCAAAACGTGCATAGAGATGACCGTCTGAGCTCTTTTCAGTGAAACCCCCCCCCCCCCCGAAAAGCATTTTTGACATTACCCTGTTATACACTACACACGCACGCAAGCACAAGTGCCCGTGAGTCAGATTAAATCCGATTTTGTTTCAAAGAGAATTTAAGTCAGCGTGCCCAATCTCGAGAGGCCATCGCACAAACGTTCCAATAATCAGTTCCATCTTCGCCCTCCTCCGTGTTCCCTTTTTCCACCTTGCGTCATTTCGCCATCTGTGTGCTCCACAATCTGATGCAGGTCCTTCCACCACGACCACCTCTTTCTTCTCTGCCGCACGGCGGTTAGGAGTAAAAACAGATAAATAAACCATCAGCCGCCCCCCTCGAGGCGAGACGTCATCTGATTCGCGGTGATGTTTTTGTGGGCGACGTGTTCGGGTTTAACACAGGCGGGTGCTCGAGATTTTGGAAGCTGCTTGAGTTGTGATATTGGTAGTTCAAGCTTTGAAAATTGCGTCACGTCAGAATAGACCGAATGAATACAAAAAACGAATTTAGGATGACATGACACAGCCAAAAACGTTTTCTGTTAGATAGTGTCTGAAAGTAAGCCATTCGGCTTGAGTACATTTCCGTAATATCACCTCCACACCACGGCAAAATCTGCCATTTTATAGAGAACGACACAGATGCATCATGAAGTCAGTCAAATGTTGAGCTGATCTGCAGCGTTGTTGGATGTGCAGGCCTGCGTTGAAATGGTGATGTTTCGAAGGGGAGAAGGTGCTTTTTGACATTTTACAGCAAGTATCTGTAATCTTTCCTAGAGTCGTCCTTCAAAGCGCTACCTTCGCATTTTTTTTTTTAACAGCAGATCAAAATTCTTGATCGAGTGACTGCCTGTTTGACAAGTTACATTTAAAGGAGATTCACGACCGGCGATACTTTGATTCTTTGCTCAATCAAATCTGATCGATTTAGGCAAGTCAAAATGAATCGCATGTTAAGTTCATCCGCAATGCCGGGACAGCTGTGTGACGTTGAGTACCCAACGCTCACGCTTGTAGCCGCAATATCCCATCCTGGCTCCTTTGTTCAAAAAGCAAATAAATATTACACCTAATCCTGACTTACTCTTGCTTCCACATCGTTTTACTCAGTAGCCCGGGCAGAGCACCTGTATGACTTTCACCATTGCGATTCCCAAATACTGTAACGCAAGTTTCTGGTTCGATGCTCATGACGGTTTTCCCTCTTTTCCCATCATAAGAACCTTTCACAATGCCTGTAAAAACCAGCTTGTTTCCTTCCGCCTTTCAGTATAATCGGCACAGACAGGCCATGAAGTCGACATAGTCGTCCCATTAATAACTCACCCTAACCCTTAGAGGTAGTAGCGGAGCCTAGCGAGTTGTGGTATGATCTTGCTTTGCTTGAAAAAAATGCCGTCTGATGTGGAAATTCCGTGGTATTTCTCTGTGAAAGACATTTTGGCCGACCCCGCTTGGGGGTGTGATTGCCTTCGAGCAGAAATGCTTGATCACCAATATTTCCTGATGTGCGCTTCCATGTTGCACCGTTTACAAGAATAGAAGGCTTGGTTCAGTTAATGGATGGATGGATGGACCTCGGTCACCTGTTGGTCTTTTGGGAACATCAGAGGCTCTTTGAGCCGGCAGTAATTGATGTTGGCGTCCATATCACTCCCCTGCCTCCCGTTTTGTCCGCCTCACGCTATCTGTGCGCTTCTTTTGTGCTCGGCGGTGGGCTCAAAGAGCTCAATCTTGAAACCGTCAGCCGTCTCTTCTTCATGTTGGCTCTCTTATTTACCTCCAGTCTGCCTGTCTTTACTCTGTCAATTGCTGCCATTTGCAAGTCTACCACCTCCCGCCGCCGCGGGCAACATAGCATGTGCTCTCCAGTTATGTAGCTACTTGCGAAACGTGCGTGTGTGTGTGCCCGCGCGCGCGCTAGTGTGTGAGGGTGTGTCTTTATCTCTATGTGAGGAGTCGGAAATTAAAGCTGCTCGTGTGAATCCAAACTCACTCTCGCACCTTATCTGATAATTACATTAAGTCTCTATTTGAATATATGCTCATCACGCAGTGTAATTCTGCCTGTTCCGCCGTGTCCTCGCATGTAATTGAAATGAGTGTGTAATGAATGCATATCTGAATTAGAAGCCCCCTCACTTCATTGACTTTATTGGCATCGCCGTGGCAAACACTCGACCTCAAATGCTCTCGTGAAAATGACGGAAATTTGCTTGCGTTCTTTGGCTGTGCTATCCAATGTCACGGAATGATGATGTTCGCCTTGTAGCAGCAAAAAAAAAACAAACCCCCCCAAAAAAAAACAATTGATGGAAGAACAATTTCTTGATCGCATTCAAATTTAGTCGGTTTTCATACAAAATGTCGTGCGATTAGTAAAAAAATAGTCATGTTCAAGATCACTTTTTTGTCATTGTGTTCACGTTTCGTGAAACACAATGACAAAAACTGTGATCAAAGACCTTTCTTTCTGTCGCAAATGATAATTCGCAGATGTGCCAAACTGCAACAGTATAGCGCCAACAACTGCGGAGAACTTTTTCGATGTCTGATTATTTATTTTTTGCCTTCGGTATTGGTGGCTGGTATCAGCAGCCTCCATGATTACTCGATACCTTAAAATAAGGCCAGCATCGGCCCGATACGAATACCTTGAAAATGAAAAGTTATACTCAATCAATCATGATATACTATCGATCATATGTTATCTATTTGGAGCACCAATATAATAAAAAATAATCACCAAAACAATCTTTGATGTTTAATCCCTTTGCTCCTTGTTTCTCTAAACCTCTTGTTACACATTGTGCGGTTGACATCGCTGAAACAAATAATCCCATTATCTTGTTTTCCAAAGGCTTGGGCTAATTGGCATCAGTGGAAAAGTTGAACGTTATAATGAGAGACCTTCATTAGCATTAGCTCCTCAAAGGGGGCACTTAGTGACACGTGCCCGGTGTCAGAATGTTATCTCATTACTATTTGTGGTTTTTAAAATTGTTTTTTTTTTTTTTTTTTTTGTAACACTGGCTAAATAGTACTTCTGTCTGTAGACGTTTCAGTGGGGTATTTAGACTTCAAACACATTGAAATGGCTCTCGGCCAAAGTCGGCGAGCTATTATTCCCACGTACGTTTTTATTATTAGCTGCTACCGTGCACCCCATTTCGTTTTTAATGTTTCAGCAACATTACCTGTATAATGTGAAATTATAGCCCCTAATCGAATAGCAGCATCGCAATTCAAAAGCATTCGGAAATAGTTTTGAAAAATAATTAATTTAACCCCTCCCATAGTCCCAAATTTTCACGTTTTAAATGCTTCCAAGATAATCTTGCAGTATGTGCTGACATTTTTTTTTTTTTTTTTTGGTTTTTGATCCAACTTCGCTTCCATGGAAACATGAGTTTAGAACATTCGAAAACAAATTAGATCATCATAATTTCGCCCCTAATCCAGAAAATGTAATTGTGTTCCTATGAGCAATACTTCTTGATTAGGCAAGATTTTGACACGGATAATAGAGTGAAATACCTCTGCAAAAGTACCTTCCAGGGCTCTTGGAGGTTTTACTTCCAGCTGAGCAAGCAGCATCTTTTGGGCCAGGGCTCGGCAGGATGCTCAGCGCGCTCGGAACAGGTGTTCTCCGCAGGTGGGCTTTCCGAACGTGATTAAGTTAAGGATGCAAATTGAGTAATTAAACAAATAATCATCCCATCATCCCGTCCTGTAAGCCATCACGGTCAGCGCCGTGCAAGTTTTCATTTAAGGCATTTAAATGCAAGAGGAAGGACGGATGAGGAAACAAAGTGGAGGCGAATATGATGGATGGCAGCGAGGGAGGAAGTGCTGATGAAGGCTATGAAAGAACAGATATCTGGATGAGGCTGAGGCTCACTTTTTACAAATGCTCCTTTTCCGCTCCCACAAAACTGACGACAGTTTTCACCAAGTAACCTTTTTCTCTCTCGCCGACGTGACATCTCGTTCCCTTAACCGTTTTTTCGGTGAAATAAAAGGTCACGGACCTGTGGACAGCCTCCCCACTGAGTTTACATTGAAAGGAACGACTGCATACATTAGCACTTTTTTTTTTCCTCTTCCAGCTTTTACCTAGTTGTAAAAAAAAAGTATGTATATATATCTATATATATATATCTATATATATAGATATATAGATATATATATAGATATATATATTTTTTCTTTCTTTTCACCCAAATAATGGACCTGATGTAGCAAATAATGCAGCATAGGTCAGCTGTGTGGATCATGAAATAAATTGACTAACTTGGCGTTGAAGTGAATCTGCAACAGTTTGCAACTCAAAAATGGTGAATCTAAATTGGTCGGCTTTGTATTGAACTCAACCGTTTACCAGAAATGCAACATTATGACACCGTCTGGATGTTGTAATGATTTGGACAGCGGACATCAAGCCCCCAATTACATCGCAGCTCTCTCATTAACCTCTCTCTCTCTCATGCTCGTTTGCTACCTCACGCGCTCATGACAATGTTGAAGTCAATGCTGAAGTCAGCTGCGTTTTATGTGATCAGTCAGCAACAAGTGTTGCGACGTGGTAATTAGCAACCAGCCAATGCCTTCTGTTTGGTTTGCGCGTTAACATGCGTGTTGCATGTCTCGCCGCTTTGGAAGAAAAAAAAATTAATCTTTCCACACACACTTGTCACTTTCCATAAATTTCTCTCCTTGTATCCCCTACTTGTTTCTCCTCCTCTCTAGCTCTGCCTTTAATACAATTATTGCAGCCATCAGACTGAGTGGTGGCATTTACTGGCCCTGACGCTGGCCCACTCAGACAGGCTCGCGTGCACACGCACGGACACGCATCGACGGGCAGGCTGCCCGCCGTGTGCTAAGTTAATGAGATTGGCAAGGTGCCGCGTTGCCAATATCAGCAGCAGCACCCCGACCCCGCCCCCCCAGCACACTTTGGCCTTTTTCCTCCTTCTCAAATGTGCACAAAGGGGAGATTTACGCCTTCGGACGTCAAATGGGAAACGCCCGGAAGTCATGGGTGTCTTACAACAAGTTGAAAAACAGTCTGCTCGATTTGAAACGGGCAGACGGGAGAGGGAAATGGAAGCAGGCGAAAAGGACCTGGCATCACTTTCATGTCCTGTGGAATCCACGCAAGCAGATGATTGACAATATTATGAGGTTTCCCATTTCTATTTTGTGCGCATATAAATTTGGGTTAATTAAAATTCAAGGTCAGAATTAGTGTCATACATTACATTGGAAAGTGGTTGATTTAATTGTGCGTTAGCAATGTTATGGAGGCGTACTTGATTTTACTACTTGGCAGAAACTAGCGAAGGCTGGACCGTTGAAGACAAAGAATGAATGTTGAAATAAAGTAACCGTAAAATTCGTTTGCACCAAAGCGGGTTGTGGTACAAATCTGAAGTAATTATTGAGCCATTGAAAATTAAAAACAAAAGGTGAGTGAATATTTGACTAAATTAACAAATAATTGCCTGGCTAAACAGTTGGCTGTAGAAATGGAATATCAACGTGAAAGCAATTTGACTCAATTAACATGAAATGGATTTGCTGCTAGAATGATTTGCGATGGGAACAGTCATTTTAAAGTTTGAAACAGGACCATTAAAAACAAAAAAAAACACTTCCTATACTGTAGACAACATTTTAATGTTATACTGTTGCTACTTTCCAACCAAAAGCCTCCACAACTTAATTTCCCTCCGCTGTTTACGCCCACATAAAAAAACATTCATCTCGCCATACTTTCCAGTTTAATGAAGCCGTTCGCATTTTCCTGCGTTTTTTTTTTTTTTTTTTTTTTTTTAATGACATGATGTGAAGCAGTGATAACCCTCAACCCTCAA
>NW_017805034.1:688056-693056 GCF_001891065.2 Hippocampus comes
TAAGCGGGAGGGGTGGCATTTCCTGGCCCTGACGCTGGCCCACTCAGACAGGCTCGCGTGCACACGCACGGACACGCATCGACGGGCAGGCTGCCCGCCGTGTGCTAAGTTAATGAGATTGGCAAGGTGCCGCGTTGCCAATATCAGCAGCAGCACCCCGACCCCGCCCCCCCAGCACACTTTGGCCTTTTTCCTCCTTCTCAAATGTGCACAAAGGGGAGATTTACGCCTTCGGACGTCAAATGGGAAACGCCCGGAAGTCATGGGTGTCTTACAACAAGTTGAAAAACAGTCTGCTCGATTTGAAACGGGCAGACGGGAGAGGGAAATGGAAGCAGGCGAAAAGGACCTGGCATCACTTTCATGTCCTGTGGAATCCACGCAAGCAGATGATTGACAATATTATGAGGTTTCCCATTTCTATTTTGTGCGCATATAAATTTGGGTTAATTAAAATTCAAGGTCAGAATTAGTGTCATACATTACATTGGAAAGTGGTTGATTTAATTGTGCGTTAGCAATGTTATGGAGGCGTACTTGATTTTACTACTTGGCAGAAACTAGCGAAGGCTGGACCGTTGAAGACAAAGAATGAATGTTGAAATAAAGTAACCGTAAAATTCGTTTGCACCAAAGCGGGTTGTGGTACAAATCTGAAGTAATTATTGAGCCATTGAAAATTAAAAACAAAAGGTGAGTGAATATTTGACTAAATTAACAAATAATTGCCTGGCTAAACAGTTGGCTGTAGAAATGGAATATCAACGTGAAAGCAATTTGACTCAATTAACATGAAATGGATTTGCTGCTAGAATGATTTGCGATGGGAACAGTCATTTTAAAGTTTGAAACAGGACCATTAAAAACAAAAAAAAACACTTCCTATACTGTAGACAACATTTTAATGTTATACTGTTGCTACTTTCCAACCAAAAGCCTCCACAACTTAATTTCCCTCCGCTGTTTACGCCCACATAAAAAAACATTCATCTCGCCATACTTTCCAGTTTAATGAAGCCGTTCGCATTTTCCTGCGTTTTTTTTTTTTTTTTTTTCTTATCCTATTCTGTAGTTTTCATTCTGCAAACCGCATCCAAAGAGCTGTTGTTTCCCTCACTGTGCTTGTAAGTACGAGTGCTTTAAATTGTTGATGAAGTGGCGGCGGCCCGCGTGTGGCTGAAAGTTCAATTGCGAGCAGAGCACCAAGAACCGCAAACATCCAAATCAAACCCAAATGTTGTGATTGGTCTTTGGATTTGTTGTCTGAAAGCATGTCATCTCACGCTCGTCTGTGAAATGCATTGTGGCAAAAACAATCTAAAGCAAAAAAAAAAATTGACGCTTACAGGCTAGGCGTCTTCCGCCTGCATTTACAATCCTTGCAGTCGTTCATTATTTCATGAATGATGAACGGCATCAATGTTTTACTGAGTGGGGGTTTCAGATGGGGAGAGGAAATCCCACAAAGCGACAGAATTTTGCTCAATTCGGGCCGCCAGCCGAGCAAAAGTGTCCCTGCATTTTAAAATTTGCATAAGTTGGTCTTCACGAAGTGACGGCTTGGGATTTTCAAGTTTTTCTTGTTTTGTTATTTGCAATTGTTTAATATTGCATGAATCACACTTTTGATTTACTTGCGGTTGCGTCAGAATAGCACCAGACTCGAGCGAATCAATGGAGTTGCTGTCCAAGGTCCTGAAATTGCACTCTGACTTTTTTTCTTTTGAATCTCCCAATTTTACTCCTGGATTAAAATGCTATTTGTTTGTTATTTCTGCAGCAAATAATGAGTCTATAATTGTTAAAAAAAAAGCTAAATTCAAAAAAACAATATATATACAGTACAATGAAATGTTAAAACAACTCCATTCTGTGCTGCCTTCTGTTAATTTTGAGTATAATTCCTCTGTCAACCACAAGATGGCAGCACTCTAGTTTGACACCGTGTAAATATGAAAGGGCAACAAACAACAACATCAGGACTTTCAGCTTTGCCTGCTTTTTGCTGAAGATTGACGAGTTAACATCACATTGGTGGTTGTTTGGTTAGCATATCCGCATCACAGTGTACAACTTGCGCTCTTTCTTATATGGAGTTTACATGTTAGATGAGTCTTGGTTTTATACATTGTAATTACTCTACATAATGTAGTAGTCGTGTGTTGGCTGTTTGTCTTAAAGGGAGAGTGACGTCAACAGCTGGAGTTGAGGTGGGGCAGTTAGTTCAATGTCAGTTGCTGCGTTGCGGCCTCCAGCATTTCCTGGCGAGTGTTCTCATTTTGGATCTGTGTTAGTTTCGTTCTAGGAACGGCGGCAACGTTTCCAGTCTCCACACATGTTTATTGTATCAAGTTGAAAAGGAGAAATCTTGATTGAAGCACTGCTCTGAAATCTAAAACCACGTTGTTTTTTTTTTGGTTTTTAGTTTTTTTAAACTATAATTAGAACAAACGCTTCCGCCTGCATATTAATGACATGAAATGATGTATTTATGCTGTGACAACTCCAGAGTTGATTCGCTAAAAGTGGCTCTCGGAGGTACTTTGAAACTCAACACGCCTCCTCCAAATGCGCCCAGTAATCACCTTATTGTTTCTTAAATACGATTGTCACCCACCCACACCATAGGCCACGTGGCGACTTGCGACAAAGGTTAAGAGTGAGCAAAATCCCTCATGTCCCAGCATGCCCTGATTTGCAACTGTGTGTTTTTGTTCCAGCGCAGGATGTTTGCATGCTGAGGTGACATTTGTCCCGACAATAAGTCAAGCCACTTGACATTTATCAAGTTAACGCGCCTCAACACTTGTAAAAGCAAAACGGTGTGACCTTATAGTTACATTTAAGACTTGTTGAGCACAAAACTGAACAGGATTGTCTTTGTTAAGCTCGTTTGTACTTCATATATTTCCACGGTTTAAAAGACACATTCATTGACATGCAAATGAAAGAGTGTGCTCACAAACTCTGAATGATCTCTTATCTGGTAGCGCATTTTCTTGCAATTTCTTTCAATTTACATACTTCCATCATCGCCGTGTTGTGTTGGGAAGTGAAAAGCATAATTAGGTTGAAAATGCACTCTGCGTGATCCGTTTCTGACTTTTTTTTTTCTTTAAACCTCACTGTGATTTAATATCAAGTTCTGCCGCATGAAAAGCTGGCGACGAGCTGAAAAGTAGATGGAAGAAAGGACTGGAAATGGTTTCCCAAAAAAAGTCTGAGCTCTTGCCAGATTGGATGCTCAAACAGTTATGATAGTTAAAATGGACTCAAACGCAATCCAAAAATAAACAATCCACGTGTATTATGGTGATTTAGTTTCTGTTGATGGCTGTGTTTTAACCTCTCATTTATTTTTTCCAATGCAGCTCCTACGTGTGCGTGCAGATTGTGTGCGTGTGCGTGTGCGTGTGCGTGTGTGTGTGTGTGTGTGTGTGTGTGTGTGTGTGTGTGTGTGTGTGTGTGTGTGTGTGTGTATAAAGGCTTAGGAGCGGGTCATCATCTTAATTTGCCTTAACCTTTTGAAACTCTGGTAAGATTCTCTTCAATACTGTGCTGGGAACTCAATTTACCCCATCGAGTAAATCCTCCCACTTGAACTTTGTTTACGCTTTTGGTTGGGCGTTTCTGTTTTGGTTAGCAACATACTTCAAGTGCGCACGCCAGTGAATGTTTCATATCCATTTATGAAGAATATTATCTGTGACCTGAAATAATGAAACTTAGGGCCACTTACTCTCTTTTTTTTTTTCTTCCTTGTGTCAAATGGTCGAGGTCTTGAGAGGCTTATCTAGAGGCGATGATAAATTATGGACAGCTATAATGAACACTCAACGCCCCACCCCCCCAAAAAAAAAATTAATAAAAATGTAAGCTATGATTAATTAGCGATCGTGTTTCTTGGGTCTAAAGCGACGACATAATTAATTGGTGTGTCATTTTTATTCCAATGGCAGCCATTGATTTATCAGTACTCGCATGCGCGCACAAGAGCGCCCCGCTACAGTGACTGATGACCGAGTAGAGGCCGGCAATGGGTTCTTTCAAGGTGATGATTAATCCATAAGAAGCTGAGCCCCGAAGACAAGCATGTCCCGCCAATTAGTTATGACACGGACACGCTTGATGTGTCTGGGGGAGCGGTAATGAAAATGAACAATTCGGCGGACGGAATCCGATTGAGTTACCTCTGGCCGTCGGAAGCTCATTACACAGACGGGAGAAGACTTTGACATCATCGATCTGAGACGGGAAAGGAATTATGATTTTTACCTTCGACACTCCAAGTCACTACAGGCGCATGACGTTGAGGTTTGTTGAGTCGAAACCAGCGTTTTTGAAAATCGTGGGCTTTGAAAGTTACCCAAAGTTGAAGTGTTGGTGATAGAAAACCAACTTTTAACTCTTCAAGCCATACTTCTCCTCTCGGTGGGCGTATTTGGCCGAATTCATTTGAAATGTAAAGCGCAATATATATTCATCGGAAAATGTGGAAATGGAATCACAGACTTCAACACTCTAACAAATTGTCATCTGAGCATTCGATGGGAGCTTCTTTGGGGGGGAGGCTAAATTTAATATTGCCCCGCAAAGTGCTTCACTTTATGAAGTTTGCTTCCTTCCCGCTGAGCATAATGCATGCTGAGTGCGGGCGTCTTCGACAGCCAGCTTTTCCCCACTTTTTTATTCAAAGGACAAAAAAAAAAAAAAAAAAAAAAAAAAAAAAAGCAAGAACAGGAAGAGAATCCAATAATTTGTCTTGGCAGCCTTGCTCTCAAGAAATGTTTATCGCCAAGAATGAAATTGAATGTATTAGGTGTTCATAATATCTGTTGGGAAATTTATTTATTTTTTATTTTTTTTGAGGAAACAAATGGAAAATCTACCATAAGATCCATTTTGTCATTACACAGACGGGAGAAGACTTTGACATCATCGATCTGAGACGGGAAAGGAATTATGATTTTTACCTTCGACACTCCAAGTCACTACAGGAG
>NW_017805034.1:694519-714882 GCF_001891065.2 Hippocampus comes
TGTTGGTGGGTGTGTGTGTGTGTGTGTGTGTGTGTGTGTGTGTTTGTGTGTGTGTGTGTGTGTGATTAAAGCAGCTTCGCTTGCCATTAAAAATATAGAGACGAATGGGAAGGGAAGATTGTGGTTTTTAATTCCTTTGCTTCTTTGAAAGTGCACTTTTTGGGGTAAATAACCACTTGGATGCACCGTACGTCAGCCTCCACTTGAAGCTCCCACAGACGCCGATGAGGGAACGCCCGCTAACTTGTCCTCCCCCGGCTGAAAAAGATGTTAGGAGATTCCATATTAAGAAGCATCGTCAAAAGGAAGCTTGTGCTTTGATGGAGTCACACAGCGTCTCAACTTGGCATCTGCTCGCTTGGCTCGTCCACTTAACACTTCATTTTCAAGACTTTTTGTCTGTTTTGAACGAAAATGGGTCAAATTGGCTTAAAAAAGTTGTTCAATTGTCATCGTCCTTATTAAATTAGCCCAAAATGGCAGAGCTCTGTAAAAAAAAAAAAAAAAGCAAATGCATTTTTTAAATTTTTTACTTCACGTTTATCCATCTTTCAAAATTGTATTCTGTCATTGATCATTATAGTCGCTGGTGAGCCAGAGCCGATCCCAGCTGAACTTTGATGGGCCACCAGTCAGTCGTAGTCCAGATTTATCTTCACATCAAATCATTTCATTTTTCATTCTCAGATTTCAACTTTAGGAAAGCAAAAAGTCGTAATGGAAGCCCCTCCAAAAGGGCTTAAAACTACCTTTAAATGCCACAAGACGGCAGTGGGAATGCACTACTTTTCTGTAAGTGAAACTCCTCAACTAACTTCAAAATAGGCGATTTATACCAAGGTGGCAAATCACGACTTGAGTTGACATGAAGCTCCACAATTCATGACAACATAGGTCCTTCACACCAATATGCCACAAGACGGCATCAAAGCATGACTTTTTTTTGACATAAAGTTAGCATATTTCCAAAATGATGACAAAATACCGACATACTTTTATTACTTGAACTTAAGCACAAAAACACCAGATAATGGAGGATGCCCCCCCCCCCCAAAAAAAAATCAGTGAATTTGTGTCATGGCCAACTGCGAATAATCTTTTTTATTTTATCTTTTTTAAAAATCTTTTTTAGTATTTTTCGAAGTCTATTTTTTTTAAAGTGGAAAGCATATCCATTATTTTTATAGCAACGTTTGGAAGATTTCTCAAGGGTTACAGTCGTCGTTTGACGTCACCGCAACTTCTTTCATCTATCACTGCTTCAAAGAACAAAGTGTATTCAGAAAAGTGGTGAAGATTGCATGACGTCACTGCAACTTCTCACACAACACATGTGCCGTCTTCCCGCATATTAGGTCAAATGTTACCATGGCAACATAGAGTTACACGAGTTTCCCCGGTAACAAGCTCAAAATATCTTACCTACAGAATAAAACAGAAAGGCTCATTTGTATGGTTTTTTTTGTGTGCTTTGGGTCTCATTAGCGAAGTCGGCGTCAATGACACTCTAGTAATCAATCGCGCCCCCCCTTCAGACGATGCCTATCAGCATCTGATTACTTCCTCCTGCTGCCAATCACTATGGGTTTAATGCACTCATCATTTTATTATATCGCTCCGCATGACAGATGGCCTCTTTATAGATGTTTGACGGATGAAATTAATCAAATGCTCAAGAGTTGTACAATTTCTTTCCTATTGACCATCGCTCCTGCTCCCAGCCGTCCCATTTTTAAAGAAAGCGCATAAAAAAAAAGTTGGTCGCCGAAGTTAAGCATTTTGCCAGCCGCCATTACCGACAAGGCCAGCATGCTGATAAAAGCACACATATTATGGCTTATTATTATTCAAATCATGAGTGCATATGAGATTTCTGTGCCTGGTTCCCATTAGCCCTAAATGGTAATTTAACTCAATTAGGATATCTTTTCAATACAACAATGTGCAATTAGACAGACTAGCCGTATAATATGCTAATGAAGGCTGCTGCCTAATATTACTGGTAATACAGAATGCCTGATTTGTGTGTGTGTTTTTTTTTCAACTTAACTCTTGGTAACAAACTTTCTACCTAATCCTTCTTTTGGAATACAAATCATAAAGCCAGAGAGAAAGCTCAACACGTAGGTACATGTTACTCTTTTGGTGCAAGCTATTGAGTAAGTTATTGTCTCAACCCCTTTGTTCCTCTGCTTTCGCATTTCACCTCCAACATTTCCGTCCAATTGTGAGTATATTCTTTTCACTGTTGAAGTTCCACGATATCATTTTTTTACAACAACATGCCCGCCGTGTATTTGCTGGTGACATTTCTTTCTTTCTCCGACACAGCTGCAGTCCTGATTCTCAATTTCAACTTCCCTGCATCTATCTACTTTTTGCCACTATACCCTTCCGTGTGCTGTTCTGTCTTTTTTTTTTTTTTTTTTTTTTTTTTTTTTTTTTTACACCTTGTGTAATTTTTATTCACATCCACATCTCGGCCGCTGGTGACTGACAGCCCTAGAAATTGATTTTCAGCCTGGTGTGTTCCCTCTCTCTCTTATTTCCCTAATTTAGCCTCCACCACTCCAGGGTATAGTCTAGACCACGAGTTTGACGGGGGCCATCTAATTCTTGGTTTGACGGTTGCTCTGTGTGTCCCAAGGGGGGGTCATTTCAAACAGGTTCAGTCCCACGTTGGCACTCCTTTTTTTTTCCTGGTTTGGCTATTGACTCTCTCTTTTGCTTTTGTTCAATCTAAAAAAAAAAAGAAAAAAGTGTGCTTTCAATTCAGACTGCATCCATGCAGGGGCGTTGCCAGATTTTTTTTCTTTTTTTTTTTTCTTTCTTCAATACTGTAGCAAGGGTGGTGCAGCACCTCACTGAAAGTTGGCCATGTGCGCGTGTAACCCAATCTGTAATGCACAAGTCATTGTTTATCAAACCATCCGTAGTCAGGGTTTCATGAAATAAAATGCACACATATGAGCGGGAATCCTACACTCAAGATTTTTTTATTTTTAAAAACAAAGTGTGTTTCTCCAACTCTTCAACTTTGTATACTTTGTCGCTATCTGAGCTTTCCCAGATGACTTTGGTACTGTGGATAAATCATTAAATCCCCTCCATTCAGCAGCAAGAGCAAGATTTTAGTCTTAAAGTGGCTTTTCATCATTTTTTTTCCCCTTCTTCTTCTTTGCTGAGTGGGCATGCTCTTTTCCGGCAAAGCCTTACCATCCCTCATTAGCTCTGTTGCATATATTTGCACCTGCCTACCCAATTTCTTCCTCAAGTCTCTGACAGTTTGCCAATTAGTGTCTTTGTGTAAATCCTCCAGGCAAAACTAGTTTGGCCACACTCTGCAGTTATCTATTAGACCAAGGTCGACTATGTCAGATTTAACTCGATGAGGGAAAAAAAAGTAGTTTTTTAGCTTGTTTGGCGAACATGAACCCTAGCATAGAGGACAAGAGCTGAAAGGCAAAAATTAATCGACCACTAGCACTGGTTCTTCGAGTAAACTTTACACAAATCCACTTTCTATTGTGCTAGTCCACAATTTTTTTTTGTTTTGTTTTACTAACTACGTTGACACACATTATTTAAACTATCGATACTACAATACATAACCTGTAATCTATCCTAGTGTGAGGTGTCTCAACTCATTCAACTTCCAATATGTTGTCATCTCTCTCCCTCATAATAAAAGTGATGAGATTCACCACCTCAGTCTTAACCTTCTACTCAAAAGCTGTGCTGATATAATGCCACCATCGACTGGGATCTGTTCATCATTACAGTTTCGAATTTCATAGACAAGCTTGGCTCGACTCTTTTCCACGCATATTTGTCTCAATATATTCGTGTATGTGTGTTTATATATTTATTTGTGTGTGTGCGTGTGCCTATATGTATGGATATATGTATTACATTCCTTGGGGTCGGTACATGTTTGAATTTCATTTGAGGGTTAGAAAACGAGGTCGATTGAGGTTACGATGGCGGAATGAAGAAACGACGTGATGAGTGATGGGTTCAAATGGTCGAGGACGCCCCGGAATGATTATACGCTTGGTGCGGTTATTTGTAGCTGTGCTTGTACGCCTTTTATTTTGGTTTGTCCTGTTTGTGTGTGTGTGTGTGTGTGTGTGTGTGTGTGTGTGTGTGTGTGTGTGTGTGTGTGTGTGTTGAGGAGAGCTGTCAGTTTCGGTCTGGCAGTCAGCATAATTAGAAATCTCTTTTACCCATGTGGACTCTTCATTTTCTCTCTCTCTCTCTCTCTCTCTCTCTCTCTCTCTCTCTCTCTCTTTTTGCCGCCACCCACCTCTCTTCTCTCTGACTGATGACTTTTAATTTTTTTTTTCTCCACCTTCTACAATGGTGACTATTGTCTGTGAGCGGTGAATGGAGGAAAAAAAAATCCTTATCTCTGTTTTCCTTCCAGTCCGTCTGTTCGCTATTCACCCTCCGATGCGATTTAATGACTCCACTTCAGCTCATACCAAGACATCCCCTAATTTATTAAGTTCAGATGAAGCCCTGATGGACTTGTCAGCGAGTCTCCCCAAGCGTTGCGTTAAACATGGCAAGTAGAAAAAGACAAGTAAAGTCTGATGCTTTCCACTTTTCGATGTTATTAGGGCCAGAGCACAAGGTGGCGCAAAGAGCCTCTCGGAATCCATGTTTGTTTTTCTTCAGATGACTGAATGGTGTTTATGTGAGGGGGGTATGGGGGGGCCCTCAACACGCTCCAAAAATCACCCATATTTGCAAGCTCGCGTATCCTGATGAAAATGTCCATACTTGAGCATTGCAGAACATTTTGCCCCAAAACTTACTCAAATGAAAAAAAAAATAGTCAGCCCTGATGTCAGAGTAACTAAGTGACATTCAATGGGTTGGACATCGGTCTATCTTCACAAAGTCTCTCGAACTCATGCACAAAATTTGTCATTTAGGGTAAAAGAATTCAAATGCTCAAACTTTGAGCAAGTCTGACTAAAATACACCCAAATAAGGTCCAATCGAAAGCAGTTATTTGATCACGGTGACAATTAAATACAGTGACCTCTCAGAAAAAAACAGGTACAGTCTTCAAAAAGACCGTCTGAGTGAATTGATATAAACCTCACATTAAATGTCTGTCGGTTTTAAGTACAAAACTGGCAGACGACTGCAAAGTTCACTCAGTGGCTCTGCCTCTGTTGAAATCCTTTGAAAGTTCTAATCGTGTATGTTTAAAGGCAATCAGTTATTTTGGTGTTATTTTTAAAGTGAGCGTACAAAAAAAATGGCATGCCAGAATTGGTTCTTGCACTTTTGTCTAAATGCAAACTCTCATTTATGTTTCCATTCTGAGCATCTTCAATTTAGTGGCAGATACTAAAAGAGTTCTTTGGGTCTCCCCTGCAGGTTTTATCTACACTTGCGGCGGTACACTGAAGGGCCGAAACGGCAGCATCGAGTCGCCGGGGTTCCCCTACGGCTACCCCAACGGGGCCAACTGCACCTGGGTCATCGTTGGGGAGGAAGGCAGTCGCATCCAGCTCGTCTTCTTGTCCTTCGCCATCGAAGAGGAATATGACTTTTTGTCCTTGTACGACGGACACCCGCACCCGGCCAACTTCAGGACCAGGTAGGCCAACCCATCATTCCTGCTTGAAATTTTTGGTCTCCACATCGAGAATACAGTGAAGAAAATTGACCTAATACAAAAACTCTAAACTGTGCACGAGGGATACGTGTTGAGTGTACTCGCAGTACTCGTGGAGAGTGTATGTGTAGTGCTGTGCTGTGATGTGTCATCAACAAATATCTCAAAACATTGCCTAATTAATTTAAAACCAAACCCGACGCGCTGGAGCGCCAACATGGCCGGGGAGGCGGAGACTCTGTAAATGGAGCAACTCCACCCAGTAAAAGAATGCGGATGCCAGCATTGTGACCCAGGAAATACAGAGAATTGTGTTCAACAAACCCTCCACCGAGTTCATTGGCAGGTTACGCCAACGTCAAAAACTACAAATGTATACGAGATGTTAATCTAGGACTTTTTTTTTTTTTGGTAAAAAGTTGGTTCGCCCAAGTTATGCAAACACCTTTGCGTTACCGCCTCGGGAAATACATCTGGAGTTACATTGTCAACACGAGTCAGCAGAATGAGCAGTTTACTGGGTTCACGCAAAGGTCCGACTTGTTTAATGAGATTAGGCAAGATGTGGTTCCGAGATGAGGGGAAGCGATTTAGGTCATCAAAAGATGCAAATGAGTCCTCCTGATAGTTGCTGGAAAGCAGTCCTCTCACCATGGGACGCTTTGGCTCGCATCCGTTAGAAGCCTGACGCAATCGGCATTCTCAAACCAAAATGCTTTCATTGTTCAAATACCGTGTGAAGCCGCCAAAAAGAAAACGGCAAACGTGGGATTTGGTTTTGTGACGCCCAGGGAGGAGATAAAGCAGTTAAAAGGAACGCAAAAGTAAAAGACGTCCTGGGTTGACTCGCGTTTCCCTGCTTAATGGAGCAAGCGACTGCATGCGACACGACTGGTATTTTTCCACATTGCCATTACAAACTGTGAAGACAATGTAGAGTCAGTATGTGCGTCTTTTACTGTGCAAATGATTTCTTCTGAGCCTTGTTGATCACTTAATGGAGTGTTTAATGTGAGCTTTGAAAGGAAAAAAAAAATAGCGATTTACCGCATAAAGAAAATCCATCGAAAGCTATTTAATTTCTACATTGAAATGTGCCATTTTTCAAACGAAAAAGCACAATGACGATGTAAAAGTACTCATGGGGTTCACTGTGTAGTGTACAGGTGAGTGCCAATGTCATATAATCCTCTTGTAACTTATATGCACACATACATGGTTTAGTAGTAGTTTAACTAAATGTGGAAGAAACTTATTTACATTAACAGACAGGTACATGTACAGTCCAGGGTGTACTCAAGCTCTGCTCGGAAAGGCACGAGCTGACCTATGACCCTAATGAGGGCATGGTTTTATTGCTTAGTATCGTGTGAGGTTGGGCAAGTACATGGGTATCGGCCCGATACTTTTCGTGCAGCACCAGCGGCTGTCAGCAGGTATAAGTAAGGTATCCAGTACTCGTGGGGGCTGCTGATATCAGACATACGATGTCACGGCATTCATTCATTGTGCATATTTATGAAACAAGCCTAACCTTTGTTTGTTCATGTTTCATAGAGACACTCCAAGCTTCCTAATCAGCACTACATCTATTGATGAGTTAAGTACTTCAATCCTAACAATTTGTTAGGATTGTTTTTCATCATTAATTAAAGGCCACCTCACTTGTGCCGCATGTTCCGTCGAGCAGTTCCAAGTTGGCCCGCTGACAGCCGCTGGTGTTGTGCGAAAAGTCTGCTCGGCCCGCAGCACGGCAACATTCCGCCACTTTGAATGAGAAACACTGATTCAAGGACGAGACAATTCAGCCTCGTTATATTTGTTTATGTGCTGATTTTTTTTGGGGGGGGGGGGGTTGTACAAGTTTGAAAAGTAACGGCAAGTTAGCCTTGCATGTATTCATGCGACTCCGGGAAAAGTTCTTCATACAGTACGAGCCCCTCATGGGACTGACAGACGGGACGACGCTTCCTCTCAGGTTTCATGCTAATTCAATCTGACACATTTGCATAAGGTTTCCTACATTTTTTTTTTTTTTTTTACCTCCTGCTGCCTTGACTTGTATTGTGCAGCGGATGTCTTTCTGGTTGTTATTCGATTTGACTGGTGACCTGTCATTTAACTGCATACGAAATAACTATGGTGGGGTCTGTAACAAAATGATCATTGGGGAAACCTTTGGCCTGAAAATCACAAACAACACGCCCCCAACACAGCGTGGCTCGAAATTAGAATGCAAGCACGGATTTGGCTTACCCGCTGTCAAAGAGAGGCAAAAAAAAAAACAAAAAACAAATACATTTTGGCACTCTCACTCGGTATAACATAATGTTGTTATTGTGGTTGTTTAGGGAGAAAAGTAGGAAGTTTTATACTGCACTTTTATGTCTAACAATATTTTTCAAAATGTGAGGTGCAATAGCTTGAGGGAAAAAAAATAAGAAAATTAAACCCGGTCACAGTTTAGTTCACATTTGGTACGTTGGCGAAACCGTAACATATTTTAATATTTAAAATGAAAACAAAAAAATACACTATCCATAAATTCAATCTTACAATACTCAGTAACACATTCTTCCATCCCATTAAAACTGAACAAAAAGACTTTTTCTTCAATGCTTGTTTACTCCCCCTCACATATTTTTTTATTATGGATTATGAGTAAGAGTCGGTCAAGCAAAACACCTGTCAACATGTCAGCTGTGTGAATGTTTCATCAGATTGTGTGTGAGTGTGTATGTGTGCCTGCGTGATGGCCATATTTATTTTTGCACGAAAACAAATTTAATACACTAGCGTACTCTCGGGCTTCAGTGCAAACCGGGCGTTGTGTTTAGGCGTCTGATTGGCTTCGATCTGCCGCTCTCTCGGGCTGAAATCTTTGGAAATGTGTTTATAGCGTCTGGTATCTTGAGCGTTGTACACATGTGGCGAGCGTAAGTCAATATTGCTTTTCAGCAAGGCGTTGCTTGCAACCAACCACCCGCGATCGACCCGTTACCGCACACGCGCACATACTTAGACACGCACGCCGTAATGAGTAACAACCATAATGGCCGCTAAGATGAACAAGGCACGGGACGCACTTTCGCAGCGTGCTAACTATCGTAGCCCACGCGTACCGTTTAAAAATGCTTCTCTCGGCCGCCCAGATTCCCATTCTTTGCAAGTACCCACGGTGAATTGTACATGAAAGGCAGCTGTTTTTTTATTTTTATTTATTTTTTTAACAACAGCCCCCGGACTGACATCCCGCTCTGCTAATAGAAACGTGTGTCGCAGGCTGTAACGCAAATCCTCGTTGACGAAATGTTTAAATGTCATATTTATTCGACACATTTTTACAGCATTGGAAAACGTTAATGTTTGTGTCATGTTTGTCCTCTTATAGAAACCATATTAAAACAAAAAATGTATATTTCCCTCCCCCACCTTTTTCCATTTTCAAACATTTTTGAAAAAGCTCCAGGGAGCCACTAGGGGGCGTGAAAGAGCAGCATGTGGCTCTTGAGCCGCAGGTTGCCGACATCACATACATGACAAAACCCAGAAAACTGGTGAGCCATGACGGTCATTTCCTCAGGGAATTCACTTTTTACTTTTTCTGGGCAGCGCACTGTATAGTCGTTAGTACATCAAATAGATTAAGGTTTTAAATGGATTGATTTTGGTTTATATTATGGAAATGAGCTGGGGCGGATTTAGTAAGATCCAGGGCCACTGGCCACCCCAAAATTCATCAGCTACAGCTAAACATCCCCCCCCCCGCCCTTTGGTCATATTGCTCAGTGTATTTTTTTCTCTATATTGGACTGTTTTTGCAGTGGTGAAAAAAAATAAGTGGTTAAAGTGACTACAACCTCAATTTGTACACCCCAAGTTTACAGTCTTTTAGCCGTCTTGAAGTTGTTTGCTGATTATGTGTGAAAAGTCAGTTTCTTTGCAAAATAATTCGTTGACTTTAGTCAGCACCGCAGCAAATGTCTACTTTTAAATAATTCACCCTGAGAGTTTACCGCGGGAAGCATTTTGTAGTTGATTTAACTGTGTCACTCGGTTTTGAAAGTGCATTTCTGTTTGTCGTGGGTTCATGATTGCCGCTGTGAGCCACTCTGTAAACTCAATATGATGGTATGCTATCCGCCGAGCAATGAAGAGTACAATTGAGGTCAGTTGAGGGGGGAAAAAAAAACAAAAACAAAAAAACGAAGGAACTTAGAAGCCCTGAGAAAAAAAACCAATCAATGGGAGGCTGTATAAGCTGGAGTGTGGGGCATCCATCTTTGGATGGGTCAGTGGGGTAAATGACAAGGTTACCTGGGGGTAAAGATGAAATTGTTGTAGAGGGGAGAGGGCGAAGATGTCTCTGCACTCACCTACTAAGTTAGGATGTCGCGACTTGTGTCTTCAATTGCGTTGCGCTGGCTGTACCTCCATTTTGCATCTCAAAAAAAAAAAAAAAGCATTAGGAGTTATTGCATTTGGGGTGAAGAAGGTGAGCAGAGTTTAGGCTGCTTGTCTCATGTGATTTACGAGCAGCCTTTTCACTCATTGGACTCCTAATGGGAATATAATGTTTGTGGTTTCTTTTGATTTCACTCGTCTGTATTGTTTGGTGCTTCAGTTGCCACAGTCTAATGAGATCCATTCCGAGTGCAGACAGCTCCACCTTTACTAACATCGTAATGCTCACTTTGTCTTTATTATTGCATGAAACATGGAGGTTTTTGTCATATTCTTCTCTTCGGCGTAGCAGCAGGAGCTTTGACTCCGGCTCAGGTCGCCCATTTACTATCCTGTTCTTTAAGTGCGAGACCCTTTTCACACTGCACTCGCTCAGTGTGACAGGGTTGCGCTTCGCTGCTTATTTGAAGCTTGCTCACAATCAAAACACGTTTCGAGGGCCCTGCCTGAAATATAACAGGAAGTCAGCCTTTTTGCTTCATCGCTGCCATTGTCAAGTTTTGTACTTCGACAAACTCCTACTCAGGAATCTGCATAAATGAGCCCAAATTGAAAGCAGGAATCTTGAACAGATGGGTGGCACTAAATTACCGAGATTTTTTCTTTGCCCATGCCATGTCAAATTTTGCTCACCATTATGCAACTTAAAAAAAAAAAAAAAAAAAAAAAGGGGGGGGATCTCATTGGACTGCACGAAAAGCTGCCTTAAAAAAAACACAACGTATTCGTATTACAAGCGGATGTCTGTGTGTTACGGTCCTGACCCGCTTTGTCGTATGTGTAATCTTCTGCAATGCCCCTTTACACTCAATAAGGCACTCTCCTATTTTCCTCTGCAGGAGGACACACGGGGGTCGCTCGCATAGACACAACACAGTACAAAAGGGAAAAAAAAAACACATTCATCGGGATAAACACAGGGAACTATGGCGTACAAATACAAAGGTCATGAAAACACTTTTGATGTGGGCACAATATATTTGGGGGGGGGGGGGCTGCATGGTGTGTGTATGTAACTGTACACTAAACGTGTATGTGTGGAGTTCCAATGGAGGTGTGTTTACCCCTGAGGTTGTCATATGTCTTCTCCTGCCGCATCCGTTCTGCCCTTAAGAGAGGTGTGTGCGTGTGCGTGTGCGTGTGTGTGTGTGTGTGAACTCTAAGATCCACATAACGTTGCCCATAGTGTCCATGGATGGAAGGGAAGAGATAAGAGGCTGCTTTATTTTTTTTCATTATTTATTTATTTATTTATTTATTTATTTATTTGGACTTTCTGATTTATTTATTTATTTATTTATTTTTTGTGGTGCCTATTTGACCGACATTGTTCCTTTGTCGAGGAGTGGAAAACCCACAAATCAGTGGTAGCATTTGGTGACTTTGATAATGTGCTTTTTTTTGTGAACCATCTGATCCGCTCCGAGCCAATCAGACAAGGTATGCGATAGTTTGACGAGTCAGTAAAATAAAATGCTAAATACTATGTATAAATCAATGAAGGGGTGGGGGGGGGCATGAAAAATAGAATCGTATAGAGATGTATTGAGACAAGGCAGCTTTATTTACGGGTTATAGCACATTTCATACACAAGGCTTCAGGTTAAAAAAAAAACAGCATTCAAAGGTGAACTAAGGATATTTGGCTGTCTCGATCAGCATTATGGTTGATATGTTGGAACTGGCGCAGAGGAAGATGCAGCTGGCTATATTTAAAGAGGGGCGGAGAAAAAAAAAAGCTAAAAGCTTTCACGGGACGTTTGGAAGCTGCTAAGAGCCATTTAGGAAATTACTTTTGACACGAAATGTTTTCTTTGAGCGTGAAGCTTGCCGTCACAGGTTTCTTGGCTTTTGCTGTTAAAAAAAAAAAAAAAAAAGATACATTGTGTGTGTGGAGTTTATCACTTGGTGTCCATTATCTTCTCTCATCCTGTGCATAGTCTGTCTCTGTCGGAACCTGTAATGGACTCCTTCATCTCTCTTCTCAAATATGACTTCAGCGATCGGGTCTGTTTCAACTCATATTGTCAATGTCATTTGTTCACTGCCGATAACCGGCCTCCCGTTCCTTTCAACCGCAGATTACAATTGTAATCTCAAAAGAAAGCCGCGCAAAATTCAATGAAAGAGTCCAAATTCATCTACCGTTGTGTCGTCGTCGGTTTTGACGTTTATGAAAAACGGATTCCCGGCTGGCATTGTATTTTGCCAGAATCAATCTTTTACTTGTGACATAACTTGACAAAAATGACAAATCTATTGTTTGGAGTGTAAAACAAGTTTTCCTGCAAACTCAGCTATTAACCTCTTGATAATTATTGCAGTTGTATTATGAATTATGAGGAATTAGTGTTGTAATGGGGTGCGTTATCTCCAGAGGTTTTATACATACCGTGCACGTTATATAGATTGCAATTAAATGATTAGAAAATAAAATGGAGCAGTGGATATTGGAGTGTGTGTGTGTGTGTGCGTGCGTGTGCGTGTGTGTGTGTGTGTGTATGGGCAAGGGGGGGTGTGCCAACTTCGTTGGGATGTTGAAAATGAATCTATAAAAATGTAAATGTAGTAAAATACATTTAATGATATTCACACTGATGGTTTTTGTGCTTCTTGTATTTTTCTGACCAGCGTGTGAGCTACAGTGAAGCATTTTGATTGTTAAAAAAAAAAAAAAAAAAAAACGAAACAAAAAGGCTTACATTCAGAATTATATTTTTCTCATAACAGCGCATAACATTCCTCGCAACTGAATCGTGTATGGCGGCTTTTTAAGAGCAGTGCTCATGGTACCTTCAGAAGGACAAAGATAAGTCTTCACTCTTCCGCTTTTCATAAATATGTATTGGCGACTTTACATAAAGGAGGGAGGAACGAGCAACCGCTTGTCGGCACCTCGTCGTACAACTTCTACGTCTCTCTGATAGGAATGTCATCATAACATCAGAGCAGCTCTGTTACAAGAACCCGGGCTCTAGATCCTAGCGGCTTATGACGATTTAAGCGGAATTGTTTTGAACTGCCGGCCACTGAGAGTCAGTGAGCCAATATGTCTCGGATGACTTTCCCAGTCTGGTAAATACACTCGCCAGTGTGTCTTTCGTGTGTCCATTTGTATGTGTGTGTAGCGTTCCAGTAATCCCAGCGGCTAAACTGGTAATCCCCTCAAACTGCCCATTAGCCTTTCGATACTCACAACCTCCTTGCGGGTCGTCGCCCAGGTGTCAGGCGTGCGCTTTCCCTGGGGAGGGATCAGTTTGATGAGCCACAGAGCTGGCCTCGACCCTCCTCCTTACTGGAGGGATCAGAGCGGATGTTTGGCATGCCTTCCGGCAATCGCAAGTGAGGATCGGATTGAGACGAACAGGCGACAAGGACCAAAACTGAGAATGGCGTTTGGTTAAAGGCCGGAGAAGATCATACGAAGATGACAATTGCTTTCAACACAACAGGGATTGGGCTGGTTAGGGGGTTCACTTAAATCAGGGGTGTCAAACTCATTTTTTGTCGCGGGCCACTTCGGAGTTACGGCTTCCCTTGGAGGGCCGATGCAAAATCTCAGTGACAATTTGACATTTCGGTACAGATTTCAGCAAGGACCGTGAAAGTTGACGCATAATTTGCTCCCGCTGGCCACACAAAATATGATGACGGGCCAGATCTGGCCCCCGGGCCTTGACTTTGACACCTGTGACTTAAATCAACTTGAAAATGCATTCATTTAATTTTACATTAACGTCTGACAGCAAAGTGGACTCAAAATAGAAAACTAATCAAAACAATCAAGGACTACTTGAATGTTTGCCTGAACAACTGCGTGTTCAATGAACCGAAAGGTTCTATCACTGTTGCTTTGTGATATTATTTCAAAAAAAAAAAAGAATAACGTGACAGTGAACAACTGTATTATCCCATATTTTTTAAACAGGGAAGCCGTTTTTTTTTTTTTTCTCTATCTCCATTGAGCGTTTGATTCAGCGTTCTTTTCTTGAGCCTCACGCCCACCCAGCTTCCCACTGGATGCTTAGCAGTGAGCCGCGTGGGCAGGGATCGACGCGCCTGTCTCGTTATTGAAAGACGACCGTGTTGAGGCTAAAGGTTCTCCCGCATTGATGTCGTTGGAATTCTTTCCTCCGAGCGTGACTCACAAACGCAGGGTGACTCAATCCAACGGGAGGGTTGCGACATGCTCGACTGTCCACCATCTTGACTAAGGAATCTATTCAGTGGTTCTGTTCCATTCTTTTGGATTTGGATTCTTAGGTTAGCTGAGGACACGCACTTTGTACTTTTTCTTGAAAAAATAAAATAAAAAGTAAGACAACAGCAAATCGACCTCAACATTCTGTGTTTGATTTGTCTTCCTGCCTGTTGTGGTTTCCCCTTGCTTCTTTTTAATCACAGCAGATGTGATAATTCAAACGGAACTGAAAATGAAATTGTTCTGTCAGCGTGACACGTCAGAAGAGGCGTCCGGCTGTCTGCGCTTTGCACTTTGGCTGCTTTTTTTTTTTTTTTTTTTGCCTTGATGTTGATGCTGATTTGATCTTCGCGGAACTCGATAGCGTCATGTCGTTTTTCAGAGTTTGATTCCTGCTTATTTTTGTGACCATTTTGTATATCTTTGTTTCCTCAAATAGCTCCTGTGCTACTATTAGTCCAGTGAGGAAAAGTAAACACCTTTTGAGGAGAGTGAATACAGACATGACGTACACATTTTTAGTTATTTGAGACGATTTCAACTCCCCTTGCCAACCATCCAGTGAGGACAAATAAACACCTTTAGAGGAAAGTGAATACAGACATGACGTACACAGCCTAGTTATTTGAGACGATTTCAACTCCCCTTGCCAACCAAAACTTCAGCAGCCACTCTGGCATAACTAGTGGGGTCTTGCTGTATGTTTATGCAATATTAAAGATGACGTTCGGTCATCTAGGAATGGCCTATTTCATGCAAATTTTTGTTCCAATCTGATGTGATGTGGTCACGCCACAATGTTTTGTGCATTCATGGTTAAAGGGAGCTGTGCCACGTATTTGTTTTGCCCCAGAAAGCCCGACTTCTTCTTGGTTGGCGATATTCCTCCATAATAGTCCCTTTTTCTTTATTTTCAAGTTCCAATTTGACTTGATATGAACTGTCAGATTTATCAGTCGTTGCATTCATGTTGTTTGCGATTGCATTTGTTACGTTCCATAGATATGCTATGCTGTGGCATACCAATTTCTTCCACAAGATATGAATTGCATTTCATAATTGCTCTCAACACCGTAAACATCTGCAAAATACCGAAAGTGCAGTACAAGTTTCTCTGTGATTGACAGATGCTTTGGCCACAATACATCATTATCGCAAAATCGCAGCGTTGGGACATTGTGCGTGATATCGTCCCCAAAGTTCCTCTGTAATTCCCCGCTTCTGTTCCATAGATGATAATGGCTGGCTTATCGTCTAATCGCTCAGTGTCTCATGATATTATGGTCTTGGCAAGCAGTACGATGTTGTATTAGGCAGTGCAGTATTCCATCTCATTTGTCATTCACTTATTTTTGTCACATGGAATTGATGTAATGTCCCACAATATATCTCGAAAACCTCTGTATTCGTGATGCCCTCGAGCAAAATTTGCCAATAACACAATTTTGCACCTTCGTTTCTTTTCTCATTGCAGTGACTTCTTTTAACCAAATGCTTCTAAGTCCAGGAAAAGCTGAGGCTCCCTAATGCTGCCCTCATTAGCCGGGAGAAGTTTTTTTTTGGTCAAACATCGCTCTTAAAGCATCGTTAATCGCTCAGGTGTGCACACATATTTACGAGGACGGCTGCGTTTAAAGATTTTGTGTCGGCGGCCTAATGACGTTCAAACGCTGTCACGGCAGGAATGGGCGGCCAATGGAGCAGACTTTCGGATTGCGGGGGGGAGTAGAACGAGAACAATGCATGTACCTCTCTGCTCCAGTGCTTCGCTCCATTATCCTCGCAGACCCAAGTACAAGAATTCAATTAAAAAGAGAGTCTAGTGACCTTAACGCACAGACACAGCGCCTTTGTCGACGTATCAATTTATCACCGTCTGTCACTTGACCATTATATACTCTGTTTCCTCACTCGAGCATGGCCATCCTTTTGTGATTTGCCTTTGGCGTGTGCGCGTGTGTGCGAGTGTTTCATAATGACCATTGTTATCACCAAACTCTTCAAATGTTGCTTGCGCCACACTATAACTCTGTTGGAGTGCCTGAGCTTAATTATATGTGTGTGTTTGTATATTATGATTAGCATGCATCAGCGGATGCCAGCCTCGTGTTTTTAAAAATTAAAACCAGATGACAGAATGTTGCCCGAATGCCTTGTCTCAAACAGAGCACGGCGTGCCTCAATAATACAAAATAATCCCATAACAAATATTTTGGCAACCACTCAGTGCACATTTTAAATAGCAGAAAGTAGCGTTGACGTTGCTTTTTTTTTAAGCAGCAACAGGGCCGTTGGACCTAATGTTCAAAATACAGTTTGAAAAAAAATCAGAGTGGAGTTCTTGGATGTTTATAGTCATGCCAGGCACTCTTCATGTGTTTCAAAGGCGGGACCTTGATCATGCACACAAGATGGATGGTCAAGCTCTGATCTGGCGGCGGGATTAGTTTTGTGTTTTATGGCGAGGACCGACCACTTTTCCTCACCCCTCACCCGTACTGAAATCGTTGGCAGTCAAGCGTCCTCCATCTGTCTCGTATCCATGTTCCAACTCCAATCTGACGAAATATTAAGGACAAGGTTACTTTTGAAGGACCTTTGTAATCGGCCAACGTGACACTAAAATAGCTGCTTCAAACCAAAATTACATTTCACACATGGCTTCTCGAGACTTTGGGGTGAATCTGGTGAGGATCGACACGTCTACCAAATTCTTGATCAAGGTAAACAGGCTTTGTTGTCTAAACTTCTGTAGCAGGTGGACAGAATCACTGTTCAAGTACATCTTTGAAGGGCTCCTGGGAAATAATCAATATCCTAAAATGGCTGCTTCAAACTGAAGTGGGAGATTACGGCCACTCACCAACAAGGCATCTGGAATTTATGTAAATCCACTCAATCCGTTCCAGACAACCGCAAATCGGAACGAAAATACATTTGATCGAAAATAGCTATCTTCACACATAGTGAGCCTAATATCTGGTCGACGCTTAAGATGAAACTGAATTCAGTCCTTGATATACATTTATTCATTCATTTTCCGATTCGCTTATCCTTACAAGGGTCACGGGGGGTGCTGGAGCCTATGCCAGCCGTCTTTGGGCAGTAGGCGGGGGACACCCTGAACCGGTTGCCAGCCAATCGCAGGGCACACATAGACGAACAACCATCTCACACTCACACCTAGGGACAATTTGGAGTGTTCAATCAGCCTGCCATGCATGTTTTGGGAATCTGGGAGGAAACCGGAGTACCCGGAGAAAACCCACACATCCCCAGGGAGAACATGCAAACTCCACACAGGGAGGCCGCAGCTGGAATCGAACCCGATACCTCTGCACTGCGAGGTTGACGCGCTAACCACTGGCCCACCGGGCCGCCTCCTTGATATACATACTTCTGGATATTCTGTCTTGATTGGAATCAGTTTTGAATGCTTCATTGCCTCATTTGCATAGCCTGTCACTACTTATTACACACCGCGCTTGGTCATTGAGAAACACCTGTTTGATAAACCTGTATTGTTCGTCAGCCTGCTAAGATTGTCTCTTAAATCCAGCTTTCTTTTTAATCGAAAGTTCGTCTTGCTCATCATTTGACCTTTTTTTTTTTTTTTTGCTTTTTGCTTTCTGAAGACAGTTATTTTTACTTGTTTTGTTCGCCTGATTTTCAAAATGCAACTTCTTTTAGACTTTGCGCGGCCCCCCGGTAACAAATGATCCTAAGGCACGCCGTGTGTGCCTTGGCTCGCATTGGAAAGAGCACTTTTCCCAAACAAGCCTGCCTCACTCAGTGCTGTGATGGTAGCAGTATCTATCACATCTGTTCCCAATCCCCCCAGTAGGCACGCAGTGGGGCTGATCTCATGCGAGGGTTCAGGCCAAAACCCATCTCGTAATCGTCCGATCATTCAATGACCCCCGGAGAGCATTGCGGTTGTGGGACGGGAGCATGGCCATGCATTTTATTCCTTTTAATCCGCCACCTGTACGTCCGAGTGCGCTGCGAATGTCGCTGGTTTTATTTAATCGGCGCATGAATGGCGTGTTTCGCAAACAGCAAGCCCCAGGGAGCAGGTTTGCCTGGCAAATGTGGCATGACTGTACTTGAGTAGAAATACGGAATACTTAGGCGGTCTTGAATGCCAGAGGCTGTTTTTTTTGTTCACCTGGAACTAGCATTTTTTTGCACAGCTCCGTGCTTCTGCTGTCACTATTTTTTTGAATGCCAGAGGCTTGTTTTTTGTTCACCTGGAACGAGCATTTTTTGCACAGCTCCGTGCTTCTGCTGTCACTATTGTCTCCAACTTATACGAACTCACTATCTCTATTAATCAACATCTCAACAGCGATTGACTTTATCTCTATCTATGTCTTTTTTGACATTGCGTTTACCTCCGCCAAAGTTTGAAACAAAAAGTAATGTTTTGATAATGGAGTAGAAAGTGCAGATAGCGGTTTTCAAATGAATGGAGAAAAAGTATTAAGTCATCATACCTTAAGGTAAAAGATACAGTTCCTGAAATAGTACAGTGACAAAATAATCGAACCTAGTTACTTCCCACCACTGCAGGCTGAATTGAACCCCCTTCGGAATCTGTTTCTGTATTGAAAAAGCACGAAGACCACGTTCACAGGTGTTACGTTGTGCCGGAATGTAGTGGGAGCTACGGTGGCAGCGGTGCGGCCATACATCACGCTGAACGTTGTAAAAGCGTCCACTCGGATTTGCTCCACTTTGCGCCATGCCGCCGCCTGAAACTGGTCTTGGAAGGACATCCCATGTAAAAGTGATTCATGATGCCAAGCCGGGGAATATATATGGCCACCTTCCTGATTAAAGCTGTCTGCCATATCCAAGGTCGATGTTTACATTTCCATGCGGCATTTTAGATTGGAATGCAGTCTGGAACTTGGATTTAGTGTTAGCTTTTAAGATATCCCAGAAACCCTGACTTGTAACTATTCTTCGGGATGTGTATGTGAGTCATGTGTTGAGATGTGTAAAAGGGCCTTTGAGTGTGTACATCTGCATGTGTGCATGGGCGGGCCTGATGTTTTGTGCCACTCTGTTGTCGTCAACAAGTCAAATCGGTAATTACTACCACGGGTGATGCACACTGAACTGCAGACAGACGCCAACACAAAGGATTACAAGAGACACGACTGCATCGGATTTGATTTTTGATTTTTTTTGCCCAATGAGGATCATGTGGGAAGGCGCCAACATGAAATTTACCTGAAAGCCTTGCAGGGCTTGACGCAAAACTGAAACGGAAGGAACATCATCAAAGAATACGGATGGAAAGATGCTTTGATGATGTACTACAAACACGGATGTATCATTTACGCATACTGTATTATGAGAATTGGCATATCCTGCAATTGGCTGGCAACCAATTCAGGGTGTACCTCGACTACTGCCTGAAGTCAGTTGGGATGGGCCCCACCACGCCTGCGACCCTCGTGAGGATAAAGCGGTTCAGATAATGCATGGATGGATGAGAAGAGTCAAGACTTTCATGTTTTGCAATGGAATTCATGGTACGGTGGGTACCTTGACGTGAGCTTCAGATACGACACCGCTTGAGTCAAGCGGAGAAAAAAAAAAAAATGGTTCTGTAATACCCTTGTTCTTGGGCAAGAAGAATTGCAGTCACCGATGCACTTTCAGCCATTTATTGAACAGGACAAATCGTCCCAAAATACAAAAGGAAAGGCCTGCTGTGGGCCCCCCTTGGTTTCTCATCTGCGCTCTTCCATGAAAGCAAACTGATTATCTTAGCATTGAATCAAAATAAGGCATTTGCAAGCCTGTCATTCTACTTTGGGAAAACATTGTATCTCTATGTGTGTCTTGTTTGACAGCGTGTCAGCCAGCACTTTCTTCATGACCAACATTTTGTACAATTTCTCACATAATTCTCATGAAGTCCGTTCTTGTGACCTCGTCCTTAACCACTGTCAAGTTTGTGACCTCCCACGTGTGCTTGACGCATGCGTTGAATCCCTCGCCATCATATTTCTTCTTTTACGCGCTCCCTCTTTTTCTCAGCACCACATC
>NW_017805034.1:714938-735847 GCF_001891065.2 Hippocampus comes
CGACTGTACCTTTAAGTCATTGTCAGCCCTGACACCTCCCCTTTGAATGCCAGTGGAGGCATGCAATCTGTCTCTGCCTATCTGCACAACACAGATCTGTGTGTGTGTGTGTGCGCGCGCGCGTGCATGCGTGCGAGTGAGAGAGCGAGATCGCACCAGCATGCACGTCCATTTGTGTTCGCCCCTCTTCCGTGTGTGTATGTGTGTCCCTTTCACTGCATGTTCTTCCCCATGACCGTCAAGTGTAATAGTAAGTGATGGGATAGCCAGAAGCCTAAACAAGCTTTAGCTCGGGGAGTGGGGGGTCAGCAGTTACTATCTATCGAAGTGTCTAAAAGAGAGAGGAGGACGGGGTGTGTGTGTGGGAAGACGGAGGTACACAAGATTTATTATTAAATAGTGCGGGGCCGCTGTGTACAGATGTTGTTGAAAATGCCCCCAGGAAAATCGACATAGGCATGTCGCCAAGATCCCGGAGGGGGAGGTGGGGTCAAGGGGTAAAAATGTCGCACCTGTTGCTATCGAAGCTCAGAGCACAGCAAAAGTGCAAATGTATTAAAACAAAGTCAGCGGTGCTATCGTGGTGTTTTGGGGATGATTCCTTAAAATGTCATGTTAACCATTGCTGGACCATGCTGGCTCCTACCTAACAGAGCTGATCAATTAAACTCCATTCACAAAATGCACAATGTAAAAGCAAGCACCAGTTGCAGCCACACTCAAGTGCAAGGTCCTTTTAGTCAGTCAAAAGCCTGAAGTCCATTCATCCATTTTCTGGAGCGCTATTCCTAATTAGGGTCATGGCGGAGGGTGAGCTCAAGCCTGTCCCAGATTGACTTGGGTCGAACTAATTATTTTTTAAGAAAGCAGACCAACTCAATATTGGTGAGCCCTGAAGTGAATACTTATGTCGGTCTGAAAAAAAGCGGCATCGAAAATCCCGAATAAAATTATTATTGATGAATCAATTGCAACCTCAGTATCTAAATACAGATGCTAAAATTCAGGGGTATTGTTTTTCAAACGACTTCAGGGTTTTTTTTTTCTCTTCAGTGGCTAAAGATGCATTTGAAACGCATTGCTGGATTAGAAAAAAAGGCTGCATTGGTGTTTAGCTTGCATCACTACTTGTCAGTCTGAGTCACAGCGTGTTCCCCTCTGAACCTCTGGGGCTGACAGTGAGGTTAATCTGCTATTCAACCCCCCCGTCGGAGTGCTTCGCGTCCTGGGTGGGAGGAATCACTCCCGAATCCCGAATCGGTAGGCTTGAACGGAAGATTGGCCGACGGTGCTAATCGCTGGTATTTCTGCCAATCATCTGCGGTGTTGTGGGTGTGTGCATATTCATGTCACACATACCAGTGCAGACCCTGAACTTTGGCCAACCGGGAGGAAAAAAAAAAATCAAGATGCACAGAGAAAAGAGAGCATTGATGCGATGTCATTTCTTTCGAGAATAAAATAATCAATCACGCTTGTTTGTTTTGAGCTGATAATTAGGAGGGATTCGTTGCTTTTCCTCAGTCCCTTGCGCAGAGAATAAAGATTAAACGGTGTGCACGTCCACAGGGGTGAACATGGGAGAAAAGAGAGAAAATGAATTTGCTTGGCCTTGACTCGCCAGCCAACTTGAACAATTATAACCTCTGGACCTTATCTCCTCCTCGGTGTGTGACGGTGTGGGTGAGAGCGCTTGTGTCAAACAGAGTTTATCTGATGATGATAGGAATGCTAACGAGATGCCGCATGATGAAACGTGCTGAAATAACAGAAGCAGACGTTTGTGAACTCAGATAAAAAAAAAGAAAATAAAATAAGGGGGGGAAAAAACACCATTAATGGCCGTAACGAGGGAAGCGTGTGTGTCTGTGGAGCTGGTTAATTATTTTGAGGTGATGGGAAATGATTGGGAAGATGTCGGGATGAGATGGAGTTTAGCGATAATGTCGATCACAAAAAGATATGTCTGCCACAATTGGCTGCAGATTAAAATGACATCACAGAAATGAGTGTAAATGTCATGAGTAATTGTAAATCTCCAAACAACTGATCCTTTGACAAATACTGTCATGGATGTACTAATACTACCGCCCCCCCCCCCCCGATGAAAAAAGTTCCAATTAGTTGCCGTTGTGCAGCGGAGGTGTGGTGTTCATCAAACGTGAATAAATGCCTTCCTTTTTCTATCAACAAAAAAAATAAATAAAATAGTAGCACGTGTAATTATCTGTTTATGTTCACACATTCGTAGTTAGCTTCTGAGGTCATATGAACTCCGTTGCCTGACAAAAAGCTGCACCAAAGCATGCAAACAGTAGAGCAGATTAGCTCAATTCAAGTGTGGTGTCGTGCCTCGGCTTCTAGACGGCTTCTTGGTGTCGTATTAAAAATGCTTTTAACTCTCACTGTCACGACCGAGTCATCTTCGAGTCGATTATCCTCACGACTTTTTTCAACAAGTAATGGAGTAATCGGATATTATTTGTTTTAACAAGTCGCCGCTGAAGTTCCAAAAATAGGAATTAAAAAAAAAAAAAGAAAAAAGTTAACATATTTCACATGACTACGTAGTGTGTGTCTGTTTTTTTTTTTCCCCTGTGCGAATGATTTGTTTTCTCGCTCGTCATCACGAGTGAGGGTGATTTATCGGTTGGCATTTGTGCAAAGAAATCGTAACCTCCATGAGGTGGACGTGAAGAAAGTAAGTGGCTTGTAAATTGACAGCTATTCATGAATACAGAAGTTGAGAGGGGTTTTCCATCTGCGGCCGTCTGGCTGAATGTTTCTGTGGCCAGATTCCTTTGCCTTTCACACATATCTTCACCGTTTACATTATTTAAAAAAAATATATTTCCGAAACCCCCTCCCCCCCCAACGTGTGTAAAGTGACAATCAGAGTCAAGTCAAAGAAAGAAAGAGAATAGGAGGCTGACAATCGCATTAGCGGGACTGCATGCTTGCTTTTGTGTGCGCTGGCACATCGAGTGGAAATCACATTAGCAAGGGGAAGCTAGCTATTACAAGCGCAGTGTTTCCCCTACCACACACATACACACACACACACAAACACACACACACACAAACAGCATGCATACCATTTAAAGCTATCTGGTCGCACACACACCTCTCCCTTTATGAGAGCAATGCTATCCATTAATCAGTTAATTATCATAGTTGCAAAAAAAAAAAAAAAAAAAGTTCTTTGGCCATTTTAATGGTGCGAGCAAGCCACGTTTAGTACAACAGAGTGCACATTTATGTTCTCCTGTGAGAAACGACACCGTCTTCCACACAGGTTGTGCCTATCTGCATTTTATCATCACATAGCATAAAATACTTTCATGTAGCATAGTTGAGCATATGAAAACGTCACATCCATGAATGGATGTACAGTACAACATAGCATAGCATGATATGAAATAAGAGCGTAAAATAAGATTGTAACATTGCATAGCATGGCACGACCCGGATTCAATTCACACCATAAAATAGAGTACCGTACATCATAACACATGTGCAGTCCAGTAACATTACATAACATAGCATATCGTGAACTCACGTCATAGCGTAAATACTCTGTGCACCTTCGCACAGTATTATAGCACAACATGAAATATACTGCGTAACACTCTCACATAACATAGCTAGCAAGATTTGAATGTTGCCCAATGCCAAAGTAGCTAAGTTGCTCGCGTGACTTGGTTCGGTAGTGCGTTGTGCCAAAAATAAAATGTCAGTTTGATGTTTTTTTTATTTTTTTTTTTTGCGGGGGGGACAACAATCAATTGAAACAAGTCAATTAGTGTGATATGAAACATTCCCACACACATTACATTACTTTTTTCATAGCTGCAAAAAAACTATAATCAATCAACGTTCCTGGTGGGGTGAAAGAAAAAAAAAAGAAGGACCCTCTCAGACCATCTAACAATGCTGCGTCGCCTCTGTTGTTTTCCTGTTTGTATATCAAGCAAAACTGCCATTTCAAAACTCGATGGGATTTAATCTTGTGGCATGATTTATTTAAAAGAATCCACTGGTGGCTTTTATTGCTACCGGCGTTCCTCGCCACCCACCCCTTCCCTCCTTTTTTTTTTTTTTAATTTAAATGTATTTTCAAATCATGGAAAGTTGTTTTTGTCGTACCTCAGAGGCCAGGCCATGAGGATCAAACACACAGAGTGGTGTAATCAAACCGGCTGAGTATAAACAGCAAGATGATTTCCCGGAAACCAATTTGTGTGCGCAGCTCTTGTCTTTCAACGCCATGTATAGTCCTGGTGTAGTAACCAATTTTCGACATGAATGGAAAAAAATTGCTTGACGTTAATTGCGTCAGTAATTATTTATTTACTTTTCTTTTCCTAGCTATTATTTTATATTTTGTGTATAGCGCTTTGTTAATGCAGCTGCTGTTGAACAAACACTATACCGATGAAGTTGAGTTCATGTGATTTGTGATTTGATGACGATGATTAGCTGATCACAGTCGATTGGATTAATAAAACCTGCTCATTAAAACAAATAAAATACAAGTTTACTTTGTGTTTTCATGGCTTTTGATGACCAAGTATGAAATGATGTGAGAGTGTTGATGATGTGTTTGGAGTATTCATGTGTTTATTTTTTTTCCTCCGCAGGTTAACAGGGTTCCAGGTGCCTCCTCCGGTCACTAGCACTGCGAATGTCTTTTCTTTGAGACTGACGAGCGACTTTGCTGTTTCCGCACACGGCTTCAAGCTCATCTATGAAGGTAGAACGTGTGTGTGTGTGTGTGTTTGTGTGTGTGTGTGTGTGTGTGTGTGTGTGTGTGTGTGTGTGCGTGCGTATGTGTGTGTAGCAACACCGCTGGAAGAAAAAAAAAAAGCAAACACGAGGCACAGTTCGCCTCAGTTTGAACGAGCAAGCCCTTTGAAAATGTTTTCAAATGAGTCAACATGTGTTGGGCGCACAAGTTGTTTCCGTGATGTTCTGGATGCAATGTGCTGACCAAAAAAAAAAAAAGGATGCAGGGGGATAAAGCAAAATCTGAAAGACGCACATTTTACAAGCCACTGAAGCATGCCCCCAAATAAGACTAAAATTGAGGCACAGAGTCAGTGCATAGGATGTGACAGCTAATTTCCACACCAAATCCCGAAAAAGAAACAGCGAGATTATGATAATGTCTGACAAGAGTAGCAAAGCAACGTCTGAAAAAAGAATCACGTTGTGAAGGAAGCGAACGATGCTGTCGCAAAATAGTTTGGTCCGACGTAAGTAACGGTAGTAAACCGATTCACGTTGCATTATGAATGTGGCTTCTGCAGCGTCCCGAAAGGCACCGTGTTGATCTTCCATCGTAGCAACATGAGGGCCTTCCAATGTTTCTCTTTTCTTCCCAGTCCACCGTCTTTGAAGGACTCCCAAGAAAAGTTCCCGAGAAATTTGACGTTCACTTTTCAGCTTGTCACCAGTGACACTTTAATTCCGTCTCCGCAGCGAACGGCTGTCAAGACCGGGCGCCGCTTTGCGAGCGATCGAGTCGGGCGGTAAAAGTGCCACGGTGTCACCCAGAAAGTGGGACATTTTCAAGTTGAACCCACTTACTGAAGACTCTCTGTTTGAGATGTAGGGGGAGAGACAAAGCATTTCTTTTTTGGGGGGGTGGGGGAGGGGATTGTCCAAAGTGGCAGTCCTCCATCTTGTGGTTGATAAAATTTTTTTTAAAAATGGTTGGTTTCAAAAACTGTACAAACAATGTGCAAATGAATCCCTTTCCAAGACCATTTTTGAACTGGCCGACCGACAATTGAATCGATTGAAAGCCTGGTTGGTCTCCAAAATGATTGATTTTATGGGTCGACATTTTTTTTTTTTCATTGTTTTGAAAGTCCTTCAGGTCATGGCCCAAAGCTGACATTGTCAGTGGAGGTTTTCCGGACATGTGATCAGAGCGGCTCCTACCTGGGCACTTCCCACCTGGTTTGGGAACGCCTCAGGCACTCGTTACCCAGGGCAGAGTGCGGTCATGTCGTGTGTGCTAAGATTCCTCCATTCTCCATTTGGGGATTGAGAATGAGATTTGTCAATTCCTTGCTTTGATGTCATTGTGGGATATCTACACACAAGCCCCCACCCGCTTGTTCCTGTGAAGACCGCCAGACCATCATTAATTCATGGAGCGGCACACATGTGCACCGTATTTGTACGTATGTGTCTGTGAGTGAGTGAGGGGAGGGTGAAGGGAGTGATTTATTATTTAGCATCATGTCAGAGGCGGTTTGATATTGTGCTGATGAGAAGGAATCACAGATGATCCCGCGCACGCACACCATGTTGGGAAAAAATATATATTCTTTCCGTTTCCGCTGCCCTTCACCGTATTAGTACACCTTATCTGGGCGTTCGGTCTTTTAATAAAACGTAAAATCATCTCGGAGCATCTTAGAATGTTCTGAACTCCTCCGTCATCTTTTTTTTTTTTGTGTGTGTGTGAAGGGACTCTGCAAATCGCTCCGAAATTTATGGCTGCTCTTTTTTTTTTTTTTTTTTAGTTGAATGTTTTAGAACTCAATAAAATAGATGAAGTAACTCTAAAAAGGACATTTTAATTAAAAGTTGAGTACCGCTAATAGTTTTTTTGCGCGCCTGTAAAATCGCAGGTGGTTTGATTTAAAACAAACCTTTGTTTTAACTTTCTTTGAGGAGGTAGATGAGGTCTGCCAACTCACCACCAAGATGTCGATTTGCTGGCTGAAAGGCCAGCCTGAACTCTAAATATCACCAAGGCTTAAAAGCATACTCTGTGACTTTTTTTTTTTTTTTTTTAAGTGTTGTATCATGCTCCTCTTGCGCGTGTGATCAAGGCGCCTTCGCTTGAGTGTGTAACGACAGACACTGTGTCATGTAATGGATGTGGCCTTTTCACTGAGAAGGGAGGCACAAACACAGCCATGACACCGCTTGTTTTCTCCATTTATTTCGGTTTAGGTACGGCCTCTCACACATCACGACACCATAACTAACTCTATAGACGACGTTTTAATTTGAATTTTTAACACTAACTGTCGTCCAAGTACAGCACCGCCTTGTTCTAAATACAGATCCTCACTTCAACATAGTTCCTTGACACCATTTTATTTATTTATTTATTTTTTATTAACCTTGCCTTGGGAATAATACGACCAAAGTGACCCCCCCCCCCCATATTCGAATCACACTGTATTTTTCCCCAAAGTCAATCAAGAAAATTTTGTTGAATGAATTTTGTTTTTTTTTTTTGTGAGCGTGGCTGTTGTCGGCTTAACATGATGACGTGTTCTGCCACAACTGGAGGCTGACTCTTTGTCACCGTAACAGCCTGCGTTTCCCCACAGACAAAGTTACTGCTCCCTTTCCTCACTACAATGACAAACATATCTCACACTAGCAGTTTTAGCACATGTCTTGTTTCACATCTATTGTATTATTATCATTTTTTTCCTTCATCTCTTATTTCCCCCCACTTTTACATGCAGCGCACCGGCAAATCCGCATGAGGCTGTGCACATATAGGCGAGTGTTGCTCGGGTCATGCATTTCAAATGAGGGAGAAAATGTCAGCACTGTCCCAGGAGACAAAACGGAGGTGTAAAGCCTTGGATGGGAATGCAGAGGTGTGTGTCCGTATCGGAAATGCATGTACGCCGTATATTCCCCATGTTAATCTGCTCAGGTGGAAAGTACACGTTAAAGTGACACCACAGGATCACAATAGCCCATGGAATTTAGATACATTTGGACTCTAAAGTTTCACTATCGCTAAACTTGAACTGTACAGGCAATGTTTTACGTTGATTAATTCTCATACACGAGCAGAGTTTGATCAATTGTGTAACGTTTGATCCGAAAAAGAGAGATTATCATTCTGAATGCTGATGACAAATGAGGACGTACTCATTTAAACTAACTGTCCCTTAATTTCAAAATAAAGTATTAAATTAGTCTTCATGTGAAATTGTAGCATACAATGCTGTACAGTTGGCTAACAAGAGAAGCTAATCTGGCAATGTATTTACTCGTCGGTGTCGTGGCTCAGTCACATGACGCGAGAGGGTAGTTTTAGCAAGGCAATAAAACGGTCAAAAATTGCTGTCATTTTTTTTTGTCTTATTTTGAGACGTGAACTGTTTCAAATGATGAAAAATGTACATCTGCAATAATAGCTATGATAGATTCAGTAGTTTTATTTAGTAGCGGTGTAATGATAGCATGTCGGCGTATCAGTGGGATGATGTCAGAGTGTCATTGCGGTAAATGGATCTCGCCTTGACAAGACACTGATGATGTGTCACGTCCAGTGAAACGACCAAAATATAATTTGTGCTAGCTGAGAAATATGTCCCCGAAAATTGGTTGTCGGTGTGACACTTTAGTATTTTAATTAAATTCTAGCAGGCAGCACAAAAGGAATCTGATGTGCTCCAGGTGATATATTGACCTCATCTGAATGATGCTCGCGACATTTTGTGAAGGAATCGTAACCAACTTGAACATGATTAATTGATAATAAATTCAGGCCTGTCTGTTACACAAGATTACAGTCTCACTCGGAACTTATGTTGGAGTTGGCTTTCTCACCGTGTTGGCGACGTTACTTTACTGTGCTGCACAGCATGAATACTTGTTGCAGCACAGGGTACACAAAATAGAGATAAAAATAAAGAAACGGGTACCCGAGGCAGGGGAAAAAAAAAATGCCTCAAGTATTTTTTCCACCCCAGATACTCAAACTCGATTCATTGTGAATAAAAAGGGTGACTGAACGATTTGATGGATGGGTCAAGTAAGTGATGGATGGACGATCTCATAACTTGAATGCTCTCAAACATCACTCGAGTCTATTTTTATGATCCCGCTTAAATGCCACAATGTTGACATTTCTCAGTCACTCTTTTCCACCCACTGACCTCTTTCACTGCTGTGGGGAAAAAAAAAAAAAATCTAGCCATTCATAATACGGCCATAAAATCACACAAATAATACAGTGTGCTTGTAATTTTGACCTATGACTGTAATGTTCATAAATGTTGCCGATCATGTGCTTGCATGCAAGCTTGTATTTGTCACTCAGCTCTCCGGGGAGGTTGCCGTGACGGGAGATTCGATCAGTTACGCTGCAGTAAGCATGCCTATTAGATACTCCACGCCGATTGGCATGCGCATACTAAAGCGAGCGAAGCAACATGTGCACTGAGGGTGTTAGCGCAGATGCACCATATTTCCTCAAATCGCTGCCTCTATTACTCATGGAGAGCGACGGGGTAAAATCAAGAAGCGGAAAACAGGACGCGAGGTCTTCGTACAAACACAACTATCGTCACGCAATAAACATGAGTATCCTTGTAACTGCAAAATACAGTGCTTATTTAGTTTTAAGCTACATCTCTATTATTGTAGAATAATATGTAATGTTTGATAGGCCATCATCCCCAATAGGTAAACCAATACTTGAACTTTGAATAAAGTCTTCACCAGAGTCGAACAGACTTCTGCGAAGCCTCGCACACATGCTGGGCATGTCTCTACAGGCGCTAATGTGTACATGGCGTACTGCTTAATGATTCATAGATCACTTAGCAGCATTAACCTTGCACAGGCCTCCACCCCGCTGTCAGCACACACGCTGTCACTTTCTTGGAGAACAAGTCAAAGATCCGTCTGAAAGTGGCGGCTGAAGGGGAGGGGTTAAAAAAAAATAAAAAAAAACACCCTTCAGCGACTCCTAGGGGTGTCGATGTTCATTACTGCATTCACATCAAGTAGAGAGACACTTTCCAAGTCGGCAGTTCTTGGGAGGAGAATTTGGGGGCGTCAGTGGTAGAGTCGCCGTCTCCAAACAGAGAGCTTGGGGGTTCGATCCCAGTGTGGCCATGTTGAAGTGTCCCCCCCTCCCCAGTTGCTTCTGATGCTGCGCCATCAGGAAGTAAATGAGGGTGAAGCGCTTTGATTACCAGAGGTAGAAAGCGCTATACAAGTGAAAAGTCCATTTCCCATTTCAGGAAAGGTTATAGAGTTGAAAATGTCTGTTACAAGTTGGGAAACATTGAAAAAAAAACTGCAGTCACTACGGGTGGTGATCGTGATGTTTCCCATTGGAATTGTGATAAGCAACTGTGCGGAGGGATCAGAGGCTTACTTGGGCCAAGGTTGAGCCGCAGCACATCATCTCCACGGCACTGAACATCATAGTGACAATGGCTGATGGAACCTTAACACGAAATCGAGGAAGACATTGGAATACAAAAGCAAAGAGTGCGCATGTGTGTGCAGCGAGCGGAGAAGTATCGTATGCTATTGATCAGCTCTCAAGGGCCGCATTCATTTACTCAGCCCTGTTCAATGTCACATGCGGCATCTGATCTTCTTTTGGGAATCTCTTTCTCTCAGCCTGTCCGCTTCTTTGTGGTGTTCAGTCTCTTAATGGATATTGATTCCGTTTTAGGGACATACTGTAGCTTTCGATCTTCCTTTGCTAACCCCGTCTGCCTCTGCCCTCTCAATGTGAGGTGACGCCATCTTTCCAGATGGCACTCCTTTCTAAGTGCGTGCGTGTGCATGTGTCGCACACATCACCATTTCCTATTGGTCGCCAGCTCCCTCCCTCTGGGCTTAACGACCCGTTATTGATCGAGCCAATTAGCATTCGCGTCTTTTAATTAATACCGGATATTCACAGAAGCACACAAGCTCATTTGAACACACGCCAAGGTGAAGGCGGGAAAGATGCTCTTTTCTTGTCGCTTACGGAAAGCCCTCTGAGCATTTATTCAATATTATTGATATCTGGCTTAAGGTCTATGTACTAGTTCTCCCTAGTAAGACAAAAAAAGAATATATATATATATTTTTTTTACTTGACGTTCCTTTCATAATGAATGAGTCGTCACGGAAAAAAATAAAAATCAATCTTTGTGTAACCCAGAGTCTAGTTTTTGTCCAGATGAAGGTGCATTTGCTGTGTAATTAAGATCCAACGAGACAATGGTGGTCTGTTGCAAGGGTCCTTAATGTTTGATATCCACAAGCATTAGCAATACGCCAGCGTGGGTACAAACACATCTTCACAGCTGCCAGATGTCGTCAGATACAACCTCTTTTCCTCTCTCGCCGCTAGTGAAGCTTTGCCATTTTACGCCAACATTTCTTTCGAAACGGACCGCATCAGAAATCGAAGCAAGTTATTCGTTCTTTTGCTTCACCCACTCCAACTTGTCTGTCATCCGTTTGTTCGAAAATTTCCCAGCGTGATCATCTTTTCACTGCTGAATTTTACCTTGCTCAGGCCATTGTGTGTAGAATTTGTCACTATATTTTTTTTTATAAAACCTAACCTGGCTGATTGCCACATTTATCTTCCCATTTAAAAGCTTAACGTTCAATCATACCATTATCCCACTCGCCTGTATGTGCGTGTGAGTGAGTTCAGACGCCATTGTTGGGCATGAAAAGAATTTGCTTTTGAGCACACGTCTGAATGACAGCTCAGCGGATACTTGATTAAAAGTGAAGGCAGTCAGACGTCCTCTCGCTGTCAGTACTGTAGAACATCACAAATATTAGGGCTGAAAGCACTAAATGTCACCTCTTCTGATAGGAAAAAAAAAAATCCAAAGTTGAGTCGACGGCTGAAAGTTTACTGAAGTTTTGGGAGAAAATCTTTCATTCTGCTTTAAATGGATGTATCTTGAGGGTGTGATTAAACTCTTTCAATCATTTTAAGCTGTCACAATACCTCCCAAAAAGTGGCTGAAAAGAAATCAGATTTTAGTCACAGGCATTTGAAGCCACTTTTCCTCAACAGGTCCGCAGTCATTCACAAACAGCACTGAAAAGTGATTTTACAATCATACAAACATTTATGTTGAAAAGGGGAATAAAAAGATTCATTTTGAATAGTTTTCAGCTATAGACTTGCATCCGATGATGCCGGGCTCTACCCTATTCAAAGCATGCAGCAAAACATAAGACCCTTTCACTGCTTTCCACAAGGTTACCTTGGTATTGAAATGTTGGCTGTTGCTATTGACAGTGGACAATAGTGTGTGTGTGTGTGCGTGTGTGTGTGCGTGTGTGTGTGTGTGTGTGTGTGTGTGTGTGTGTGTGTGTGTGTGTCCATTATTTTACTTCACAAAGTCTGCTACCTTGATACTGAGCTGCAAGGAATTTACGTTTCCTGCCACCTACTACTCTACCTCACATTTCCATTTGGGGAACTCGTACCTTGAACCAGAAAGAAAATGTAAAGCTCTCAATATTACCGCTACTGTAAAGGATTCGTACGCCTCAAGTGACGGAGCAGTTTTGAGCAGTAGGTAGGGGCCAGGTGGTTTGGGAAGCATTTCAAAGTGAGGGCTACTTTGAACTTGCATGCATGGTGGGATGAGAAGGCAGTGAAGCTTCTTGGGGAGGACGGTCCTCTGGAGTGGAAATGTGTGTCGGAAGTGTGAATAGAATTGAGTTCTTTGAGGGCTTTGGAGGATGAGCATTAAACATTTGCCTCCACCCCCCAAAAAATGAACAAAAACATAAAAAAAAAAAAACAGGAAGAAGTTGCATATACTGATGACATTTTTAAATTCAGAATTTTTGGCGGTTTTGGCTTCATTGTATTTTCATAGTTTGATGACAAATATTTGCTGTATTATTTTATTTCAATGCATGAAAATACATTGAACCCGACTGTGCGTGCGTGCGTGTGTGTGTGTGAGAGAGAAAGAGAGAGCGAGAGAGAGACTGCTATCGGCCAAAAGGAAGTTGGCTTGCTTGCATGTAAACTCCAGTCAAACTAATAATGACCATATGAAAGCACCACTTTCGAGTTGCTGCCTGCAATGTAAATCAAGTGAGACTACCCTTTGTTAAATCAAATGAAAGTGGGATTTACCCGCTTGTTGTCATGCATTTTGACAAATATCAAGTAGGAGCGATCTTCAGCATTTTATGACTGTAACGGCCCACAGACTTTTTTTTTGTGTGTGTGTGTAAAAAAAAAAATAGTCTAAGAACAGGTGAGGAGATGAATGCTCCTCATTTGAATATTCCTTCAAATCTGATGGATTTTATAGAAAATGCTTTTGAATGGATTTTCTGCTGGATTCATCCGTCACACGTTAAATGGATCTTTCATGCGTTCTTTGAGCTGTTCCGTTGAGGAGGGAAGAAGAAAATAAACAAAGTATGTTCCTCTTTAATCCAAGAGGGTGCTGACAGAGGTGGGAGGAAAAAAAAAACACTTCCCAAGTCATTCCATTTTTTTTTTTTTTTTTTTATGTCATCCATCTTACTAAAACCTGTTAATAGCACGGGCGCCATTCTTACTTTTCTTCCTCCAGTCCTTTACTTTATTTATTTATTTTAACCCGTAGCTTTAATTGCGTATCTGGGGAGAAAAAAAAAGCCCAGGTAGACGCCTGCGTGAGTGTGTGCGCTGGGGGTTAGATGACTGTATCCCGGCCACTCCGTATCTATGTGTGTGTGACGAATGCAGATCAGTCTACAGATGGGCCATAAAAGCAGCAGCTTGGAATGAAGCGACTGAGACCGAATGATGGTTGTGGCGGACCAGAGGTGTGCGCGGGAGGGTGAGGTGGCGCGAGGCAGTGATAGAAAGACGGAGCGAGTAATTAGGGAGGAAGAAAAGGTGAGGATAAATAATTGAGGGCGCGCTGCAGTAAACCCGCAAGAAAGTCTGGCGTGGCTGCTGGCGACTGAATAAAGTGTTGTGATGGAACCATGAAATGTCCTTTCACGATACAAAGCAGTGAGTTGCCTCGATATCAGAGATTTTTAAGTGATTGGTGGTGCTTCTTCTTCTTCTACGCAACTCTAAATTCAAAGTTGCCTAGACATTAAAATGTGGACCCCAAAAAAAAAAAATTGCTAAAAAAATCCACAACATAGCGGTGTGAAAGATGAACCGCAATGTAGCTGGGTTCACTTGGAAACGGTGGGACGGTGTAGTTTAATGGAAGCCCGAATGAAAAAGTGTTGAAAGCAATGTGGCAATCGTGCGTGTCGTATTTAATGTGTCTCTGAAAGCACGACAAACCACCGCAAGCATCCCGACACCCAACACCGCCGGGTACAAAATCGATAGGCCAGCAGGTCACAACCTGACATCCAATCACCGGGGGTGCGCTGCAATGATGGATGACCCCTGCGTGTGTATGTTTTGAGCTAAAGGGGTCTGCGAGGGGTCTTTAGCGCAGGCATTCCCGCCAAAAGACTCCACAGCGAAACTCAAACCAAACTAATTACTGTACATCAAAGTATGTTCATTTGCTTTCTGTTTTTGACTGGTTTCTCCGGAGCCGAAACTCGTTTGGAGGGAAATTTATCCCGCCATTAAGTCAATTACGTCCTCGTTTTCTCCTTTCCCCAAAAAGTTTTAAGCGCGGAGGCCCTCATTAGCCGAGTAATGGATGCTATTCATATCGAGGAAGCTTTTTGGGGGACGTATTAGGCGAGCGAGGAGCGTCGCCCCGGCAACCATAGCGAGGCATCTCAGAGTTGAATGAGCGATGTAGAAGTCGTTCATTTGCACGATGGCGATCAATTGTCACCGCCTACCGGCTCCTCGGCGGGGGGTTCCTGTACTTACATCTATTACCATGTAATTAAGCGTCTGTTTCATAGTTAACCATCGACATCGATAACAAAGAACAAAACATGCATTCATTTAAGGCAACGAGTCCTCATTAGAATAGCTACGACTCCATTAAAACAAGTATAGAATTAACGAGTCTTTGCGATGAACACAATAAGCTCTTGTTGTTCCCCCGCTCGCTGCAACACGTTTGCACGAAGGCGATGCTGTCGGCTTTGAGCGCTTCGATGAGAAGTTCAAGTTGTACGCTCAACTATTCAGCTCGCCTGCAAGAGAGCTTCAGAGGTCACCCACCGAGCGTCCTTCTTTCTTCCCCCAACACAACCCATCTGTCTCCTTCCCAGTCACCCCCTCAATCATCACTCCGCCGCTCCCCACCGCCCACCCTCCCTAAATCCTATCTATCCGCACACTTTCATCGTTGTATCAATCACGCTGAAATTGTAAGAGCAGAGCCGGTCCCCGTTCTCCCATCAGCCTCCTGCTTTATGGCTCGTAGCGGCCCCCCCGCCCCGCCCCGCCCGCGCTCCCTCTCCAGTGCAGGTATACACGTCTGCCAGCAACATATGCACCGGTAAACGCATCTTGATTTAGAATCGTCAACAACTTTGAACGCAGCACGACTCCAACTGATAATTTGCATCTGATTTGGATGCATTCTGTGATGTGGAATTTATTAATCAATCAATCAAATTTTTTTCACACTTTTCATATATGGAAATTCAACTCAAAGTGCTGTGTGATAAAAGCATCTGAAATACAAATTTGATGACTCATCATAAAACAAAAATTCAGCCCATGCTGCGCAACCGTTTTAGGCCTCCCTTCCCCAGTTTCCCATCTTGATGACATCTGACATCTTTGACTCGCGCCCGGGGATTCTGCTTTTCATCATGGCGCCCGCTCCCGGGAGACCATTTGCTTTCAAAATATCCTGCACCTTGACAGAGCCTGAAAAACTTGTCTAGGAGGTGGGAAGACGAGTCTGTTCCGTCCCAGCGACTGCGCTTTCCTCGGCGTCTGAATTTAAAAAAAAAACTTCAAGAACATTTCTTGGCATCTGGCCGCCATGACCGGAGAGCGCACACATGCTCTCGCGGGACGCGGTGGTCTGTGCTGGCAGTGACGGCGGCACACGGAGGCGAACATCTGCTCGTCTTCACGGGCCTTGTTTCCTTTTGGCAGAGTGTGAAAGTCTCACTCCCCGCAGGGCCTCGTGCACGGTGTTCGTCACAACAGTCAAGATAAATTGCTGCTTACCATTGTGTTGCGCACTTGATTTATAACGGCTCGAATTGGAAACAGTGGCCACAAATTTCAACAGCACGTTCGCTTTTCTGCGATTGGCCGGCAACCGGTTCAGGCTGTACCCAGCCTACTGCCCGAAGACGGCTGGGGTAGGCTCCAGCACGCCCGCGACCCACATGAAGATAAATGACTTGGATGATTGACGGATGGATGAACGTTCCGTTTTTCCCCAGTTCCAGTGATCCCCTTAATTAAATTACAGAGGATATATTCCAGTCCGAAGAAATCCGTCATGTGCCGTATACGGACCATATACCTGTACTTAATATTTGTAATGACAACACGTGGTTTCGAAAAGCACACTTTTCAACGTAAGCCTGTTCTCATTTGAAAACAACATTATCGCTTTCAACAACAACAAAAAAAAAAATACTGGAGTTTGCTTTGTCTTTTCCTTTGTTGAGTTAAATTGGAACCAGCCGTTAAATCCGCGAAATCTCCGACCAGTTTTGCGCACCTCCGAGTTCCATTCCAGTCATCAACCGCTTGCTAATTGAAATGTATATGCGCTCTGATGGGATCCATTCTGCTCGTCCATGACCATAAATTTGCTGCTGTCGCGATGCTTCGCCCCGGTTAAATGGACTCCCTCTTTTCATTGTCTGTACCCGCAGAACTCCACAGTACATCCTGTGGGAACCCCGGCGTCCCGCCCAAAGCGGTGCTCAGTGGCGGCGGGCGCTACGCCGTGGGGGACAGCGTGCGCTACAGCTGCGTGTCCGGCTACGTCCTGGACGGCCACGCCACGCTCACCTGCGTGCTCAATGCCGGCAACACGGCCGTGTGGGACTTCCCCGCTCCCGTCTGCCGAGGTACACAACGCCGCCCCGATTGCTTGTGTATGTGCTCCTCTGGTTTCATTGAATGAATTGATGTGGGGTGGGGTGGGGTCGGGGGGCTTTCACATGCATGTGAGCGCGTTGTCCTATGATATGTGTGTGAGTGGGCGAGGGGATCTCGGATTCTTGTTGTGGTCTTCTATCATCACGGCACACCAAGTCATTCTGCCCGTGTTTTTGTGATTTGTGTTTAAGTACACCACATTTCCACCAAATACCATTTATTTGTCTTTTGTATATGCCTTTGGTTGCCAAAATGTGGTTCAGTGTGTTGTTTTGATACACGGTCAAGGAACTTGAAAGATTTTTTTTTTTTTTTTAACAATACAACACACAACCTCTGATTTGATAACAAGCAAAACTTTTGCTATAACTGAACGCTTGTTTACGAGAAACTGTTCCATGATATAAACGTAGCTTGCACAAAATAGAGGCCGGTGTTATGACAGTATGTGAAATAATCCGTGCACACAAAGTAGCTGCACATTCATTAGGTGTTATTTTGGATCAAATGCATGAGTCGATGACTCCAAACCAAAAAAAAAAATAGAAGTCAGCTCTTCCTGGACTCATGCTGTGCCACCTCACTACCGAGTTTTGCCAACTCAAAACGACTGTCGTACACAAACACAACCTCATGAGAATGTGATTAAAAGTGACTGGTGATGACTGAGAGGCATCAAACCAAATGCTGACGATGAGTCACCAGACAGCCCCTTGACATAAACGCGACTCCAACATGGTTTTCGAGAAAGAATCGCAGCGTGGAACCGATTCACGCTCTCGTTTATAACCTCCCCCTTATGCCCCGTCTATCTTCGAAACGAGTCCGTTAATTGCTCGCATTCATTCGAAGAACACAGCGGGTGTCAATCAGGGAGACGCAGCGCGAGTCTCGGTGGTTTCGCGGCCATAGCGGGGGGGTCCGGGAGAGTTGCGGCTGAAGGAGTGGCGTGCCAACATGATCAAAGAAATCAAAATGGAAGCCGACCCCGAGACGTCGCTGGGGGCTGAACGGCTTGAACTTGACAAACAAGTACAAAGAAGAACATTACGTGTAGGAAAGAACATTACGTGTTTTGTAATTGAAGAAACCTAGTTGTGGCTGAGCAGTGTAGAAGAGTCCATTCAGGGTTTTGTCCAATAATGTTCACTCGTCCAATCACTAGATACACACACACACACACACACACACACACACACACACACACACACACACACACACACAAAACACCATCTTTTAAAGCCACACACACTCAAAGTCACAGCTATTACATTGTAGAGCGTGAGTGTGGCAACTCCAAGTGGACAAAAATAATAACTGCACCCCAAATGCATATTTTGAATTGTGTTGAGATGCATAAAGTTTCAAAGCTTGGACACATCATGCAGCAGAGGTGGATTAGCGTCCAACAACATCCCATGAGACATGAATTCCCTTTTGGATAACTCACTCCAAATTAATAGAATTTAATTTTGGTATCGACACATCATTTCGGTATTGATGTATTTTCCACCAACGTCAAATCAGTCTCCATGGCGATTGAGCAGGACGGGGGATGCCAGGAGGCAGGAAAAGCCACTTGTCATCGGCGGATTAGTCATGTCTCTGTCACTCTTGTCAACGAGGCTAAGAGGGGTTAAGCTATCACCGTGAACGCGGGGCAGCAGGCCGCAGCCTTTTTTCAAAAATTTCTCGTAGACCAAATTCAAGTCATGACTGTTGCAACTTGGGTACAAATCCAGTTGAGAATAAATAACTCAAACATGTTTATTTTTTTTTTTGCATGCCTTGATCACTTTTTGTGCGGGACGTCCAATACTACCACGGAAAGTACGAAAAATGACACATTGAAGCCAAATAAGGAACAAAAATGTCTTTCATTTTTGTCGTTCTTTTTCTACACAGAATATGCATATCTGTACTTCCAAGACAGGAGCCGCTTGTTCTAAAAATCCCATGCCATGAAATGAGTTTTTCAAGATTTAAACCTTCAAATAACTGTCCCCAAATGTTCTAAATGTTTGGCTGAGCTCATTAGAATCAGTCCCTATTATACACTTAACGTCTACTTTTGGACTCTCAGTAGTCACTTTCTACAGTTCACAAAGGCCGGCTGCTCTGGAAAGTCTCCAGCTCTGGTGCCGGCTTCTGATGCGGGTGCTAATGATGGCGGGTGCTAATGACATGATGTGTGGCAGCTGGATTTCCTTTCACGCAACTTGTTTATCAAATGGACACTCACAACCCGATGCCCATTCCAGATTTTTTCCACCCTTACTTTAAAAGACTACGATCATGAATTTAAAAAAAAAGAAAGTGGGTGGGTGTAGGGGTTGTCTCTTCTTTTCCCGAACACAGTTTTGATGCTAACCTACTGACTTTGATTTTTTTTTTTCTTTTTTTTTTATGTCTGTGGCTATTCTGGTGCGATAAAGTGACATTGAGCCGAATCGTCCTGTTTGATAAAAAGAATATTCGATGCTGGATGGGGAGTTGGACTTTTAGGAATATGAGTGCCATTTATGTGGAAGTTTCGAGTATGATCCGCCACCAAGTGATGAAGTGCCACTTCGAAGTAAAAATCCAATCTGTGATCAATTATAATAATGAAAAGAAAACACACACAGGTGAAAAAGTACGTTTTATGATTGCTCGCAATTATGACCGGTAGGATAATATGTTGTCTCTTAAAAACTAGGAAAGTGCTTTTTTACAACACCGGCAAAATATGAAAATCATATCTGCCACCATTGAGTTTTGCTTTTTTTGATAATAACATGCAATCATTTGCATATTTTGTACATGCTGTCAATATAAAGTTTTAGTCTCAAATTCAATCGATAATGTACATTCCACTAAGTGGTACATTAGTTTGTGAAAGAAAAAATACTTTGAATGACTGTCAGTCAAACTGTCACTACAGTAAGACATGCACGTAATATTTAGATTAGAGGCCTGCATACCACGGATGACAAAAACATACCTGTGAACATTGATGGACTTTGACTTTGTTCAAGGCATGTCTCCCCCCCCCCATCTCCTCCTATGTTTGTTGCATTAGACACCGTTAAAATGTCTGAGGTTCCTCAAAGTTACTTCATCCGTGTTTTGGTTTGAAAGGAAAATCAGAAAATTGTTTTTTTTTTTTTTGTGGTTCTTCTGCCCCCCCGGAGCACTGATAAAAAAAAAACGGTGGCCCCGCCAGCATTTAAGGTGCCCATCACTGCTTTTAAGACATTAAAAATAGGTATTGTGTAGCCCTCTTGAGAAGTTAAGTGCAAAAGGGTCTCATGACGTGTCCATTATGTTTTGACGAGCTCTGTGATGTTATATCTCTCCCCCCCCCCCCCGCCCCGCTGTCTGCCTCGGTTCTTTCCGTTTTACTGCTTTTCTCCTCAGTCGTCCCTTTTATCTGATTTTCAATTCCTGTTTAACGCGACATAAATTGTAATATCCTCTCCCCGTTGTTGAATATTAATATAGGCCTCTCGCTTAGCATAAACAATATGGTATAGGGACTCCTTTGCTCCCTTGCTAGGTTTTTGCAAATGGTTTTATTTATGTGGCAGGTAGATAGTGAGCCCAGTTCATTTATAAGAACAATTTAAGTGCATGTGGAATTGTGTTTAGAAGTCCATTATTCACACTAATCACACTCGCTTCCTACCCTCCTGCCCCTCCTCTCCGTCTTCTCGCCTCGTCTCCCGCAGATCAATGTAGTGTCTTGTCGTGACACTTGAAGTGGTCTTATCTCGCTCCTGCAGACCTGCTCAATGCTTTCTTCTCCACAACTTCGACACACACACGCACGCACACACACACACACACACACACACACACACACACACAGAAACATACGGCTGACCTTTGAAGGAAGGTGACAGATGGGTCTTTGCGCGTCCAGGTCTTTGCTGACAGCTGTCCAGGATACGGGGGGGTGAGGGGATGTTGGAGATCATAGGCGACCCTGGGGTCAGACATCCTGAAAAAGAACAGAAGACAAGCAAATTTGCATGCATGTATACAAAAGGCGCACGCGCGCTGGCAGGCAGGCGGCAAAATCGGACAGTATACATCATTTACATATTCATTAATTTTTCTGTCTGCCGCTGTGATTTTGTTGGTCCAG